>NC_042967.1:10132107-10195619 GCF_901001165.1 Salmo trutta | reverse complement strand
AGAGAGAGAGAGAGAGAGATGCTAACATGTAGTCGATGAGGATTACAGAGCATTAGCCCATTACAACAGTCCTAACCCCACAGTGGCACATTTCAGTGCAGCAGACTCACAATGCCTTTGTCCATTCGTCTCTCAAGTTTAATTGTTGAGTCGCTCGTCATAGACGAGTTGATATGTTTCAAATTGTCAGCCATCGTGTAGTTGACAAAATACGTTCTTATGGTTTGGGATGGTTTGAAATAGTGATTTGAGAATACTAGGTTTTGTTCCGTGTCTCCTAGAGTATCACATTGAATAGTTTTAGTTGGAAACGTATTATCTGTTTTCTATTGATGGGACAGTTTTGTTAGACTGCACCTTGAGAAGGTTGTTGAGTTGTCTATCCATTAGGTACAAACAGACACACACCGCATTGGTGACCCTGAAGAGGAAGTCCAGTCTAAGAAAGCTCGGGTAGTAGGAATCTTATATACATTTAGTTGTATGAGGGAAACGGCATATTTTCTGTGTTGTGTCATTGGGACAGCCTCAATGCTGATGTTTTGATATTTTCGACTGCACCTTGACAAGGTTGTTGAATTGAGGAGATAATTGAGGAAAGACCAATTGTAGTCTATCCATTGGGTACAAACAAACACGCAACATTTGTGGCCCTGGAGACTGTCCAATCTAAGAGAACTTGGGCAATAGGAATCTTATAGACATTTAAATGTGTAACACAAAGTGCATCAGACTACAGCTCCTCTGTTTAGACCAGCACAGGCAAGTGGGTTTATGGTGGTGCAGTGTTTCATTGTTTCAGAGATCATTCATTTGAATGAATGCCCTTTAAAATCTATTGTACACAAGTAAAACACTCAGGTAGTTCTTCTCTGAAAAAAGCATTGCACTTAGCGAATGATTGGTGTCAAAACGAGATCGCCAAGGCAACCGTTTCCTTCTCAGTCTCCCCTGCATGACTTTCTCCAGCCTGTATGGCCCTATAGCCAAGCCTGCTCGCCCTGTCTCTTCCTTATTAGCTCTCTGTTGAAAGCTTGTTGCCATGTGAAACAATTTCAGTGAAAGGTCCTTCTCAGTGTCCGGGTGTACCATGAACAGCATTGAGTCAAGTACACGGCATACGGCTGTTGTGACTCTGGTAGTGCCAACAGACACGCTAGATCCCGGGGAGCTTGGGATTGGGGGAGAGAGAGGGAGGGAGGAAGGGCGAGAGGGTGGAGGAATGGAGGGAGGATAGATGTGGTTCTGGGAGGATGGAGGGAGATGGGAGGGAGGACAGAGAGATGGAGGGATGGAGGGGGAAGATGCTGGCCTACGCACATTCTCCCCCTCATCCGTCTCTGTCTCTTCCCCACCTTTGTGATGAGCCAGTGTTATCCCTCTCCCGTCCCTCGTTCTTCCGTCATCCGTCTTTCTGTCCGAGCGCCGGACAGCGTTGTCAGAAACACCAGCTGTGGACCGTGTTATTTTTGTTTTCAGTTAAAGAAAATGCAGCCGGTTTGGTTCAGTCTGGGTGACGTCTCCTGCTACCTGTCTGTCCAATTAAAACACGGCTGGTTCACTGAGTCAGAGAATAATGAAGTGGTGTCATCAGCTCACATTAACATCAGTTATTATGGCGCAGACTCCTGTTACAGGAAGTAACTCATCACACTACGAGGTGTGCTGCCTGGCTGTTTATTACACACAGATATACACACACAGATAAACACACACGCGCACACACACACAAACATGTGGCTTTCCTAAAATGCCGTGGTTCATTTCATCTCTATTTCTGTCAGATGCAAGGAGTGTTTATAGTTACAGTAGCTGTTTTTCTCTCTCTTTGTGTCTGTCTGTCTGTCCCTGTCTCTGTCTCTGTCTGTGTGTGTCTGTGTGTGTCTGTCTGTGTCTCTGTGTGTCTGTCTGTATGTCTGTGTCTCTGTATGTGTGTGTGTGTCTGTCTGTGTCTCTGTGTGTCTGTCTGTCTGTCTGTCTGTCTGTCTGTCTGTCTGTCTGTCTGTCTGTGTGTCTGTGTGTGTGTGTCTATTATGTTTCATCTCTCAGCAGTGTGTAGTACTTATTAGGATCCCCAATTAGCTGTTGCTGAGGCAGTGGCTACTCTTCCTGTGGTCCAAACAGGAAACACAACAAATACAATACATAGCAATACAGAAATATACATAAATATACATACATTGCACTACATTTACATTACAATTTAGCCATCCAGAGCGACCCACAGCGTATTCATCATAACAGAGCCAGGCGGGACGACCACATATCAGTCATATCCCAAACACGCATCACACACATAATACAATATGTAATACAATACATAATACAATACATAATACAATACATAGTATAATGCAATATATAATACAATACCTAATACAATACCTAATACAATGCAAAATAAAACACAATACAGTACATAATATAATGCAAGATACATACACCATATCATCACCTCCCCCTCAACCTCCACCCCCTCCACCCACCACCGCGTCCCCTCACACCAGACATGAGGAGTGAGAGCTGAGTAAAAGTTAAACAAATGATGGGAGTTTTGTTGGTTTGTTTGGTTACTGTTTATTTTTATTTATTTTTTATTTACATTTTTAAATACAGTTTTTACACTGCTGCTTCCCGCTGTTTATTATCTATGCATAGTCACTTTACCCCTACCTACATGTACATATTACCTCAATTACCTTGACTAACCTGTACCCTTGCACATTGACTCGGTACCAGTACCCCCTGTATATATAGCCTCGTTGTTGTTATTTTAATTATGTTACTTTTATTACTTTAATTCGTCTTTTCTTAACTCTATTTTCTTGAATCTGCATTGTTGGTTAAGGTCTTGTAAGTAAGCATTACACGGTAAGGTTGTATTCGGCGCAGGTGACAAATAACATTTGATTTGATGGCTTTGTCAAGAGAGTAAAATAAACACCTTTCTTTTTTTTAGCTACTTGTTAAAGAAAAGTCAATATTGACAAATGTATCTTTAGAAAGATGTATATTTTGATCACGACTTAATCTACATCTATAGTCATTCGGTATAATTTCAGTCAATTCAGGTTTAATTTGATTTGATTCAATTCTTCAGTTATTTTAGTTCAGCCTCCATTCTGAAGCATCTGAAGACAGTTATTTTAGTTCAGCCTCCATTCTGAAGTGTCTGAAGACAGTTATTTTAGTTCAGTCTCCATTCTGAAGTGTCTGAACACAGTTTTTTTAGTTCAGCCTCCATTCTGAAGTATCTGAACACAGTTATTTTAGTTCAGCCTCTATTCTGAAGTATCTGAAGACAGTTATTTTAGTTCAGCCTCCATTCTGAAGTATCTGAAGACAGTTATTTTAGTTCAGCCTCCATTCTGAAGTGTCTGAAGACAGTTATTTTAGTTCAGCCTCCATTCTGAAGTATCTGAGCACAGTTATTTTAGTTCAGCCTCCATTCTGAAGCATCTGAAGACAGTTATTTTAGTTCAGCCTCCATTCTGAAGCATCTGAAGACAGTTATTTTAGTTCAGCCTCCATTCTGAAGTATCTGAAGACAGTTATTTTAGTTCAGCCTCCATTCTGAAGTATCTGAAGACAGTTATTTTAGTTCAGCCTCCATTCTGAAGCATCTGAAGACAGTTATTTTACCTCAGCTCAGATGCTGTTGTGTCATAGGACTTTATATTTACTTTCATTCATTCCAATTAACCCAATCAAACTAGTGACACTTTGCGTATATAGTTGTCAAAGTTTAAGAACATTGTCATAGAGTTCAATTTGAACTTGTTTCCTGTCATACCAGCCAGCTACACTGGACAGAAAATAACATGTAACGTAGAAGACTTTATTTCAGGATGAAAGACAATATATCAATACCATCATTCCGTAAATCTTTATTAGGTTTGAACATTGACGCTCTTAACCGTCAACACAGATACTGAACAGAACACTTCACTTCAGAACTAAGACACCACACTCTGGCAGCTTCAGTGAGACCTTGCCAGAAGGACACACTCCTCTCTTCGTGTGTGTGTGTGTGTGTGTGTGTGTGTGTGTGTGTGTCTCTCTCTCAAGCCAGGTTTCTCTGTGAGCCGTCTGCTGTGCTAGCCACCATGTCAGGTGTAGCTTGGCTTTGGTTTGAGCTCTGTCCGCTCCCATCAGCACCAGGCGGGACATCTTTGACGGAACGCCCGGCACCCTGCCGCATCAAACACTACGCATGTGTCCCAAAGGGATTTTGGTCAAAAGTAGTGCACCACATAGAGAATGGGGTGCAATTTAGGACACAAGCCACATCACAAACAACAGATGATTGTCAAAGAAGTCACGATCGGGCTTCACCTACTACCGTATCAACAAGCCTAGGTTAGTTAGTACAGTGAGTATTGGATGGATGAATGCACCTATGCTCCTGAATCAAGTATTTCAAGGTATTTTTATAATGAGATTAATAGTAGTACTAATCACCATATAGATGTCTATACAATTCCATTCACTATTCTGACAGAAATCGAAACACAACTGTACTCAGGCTTGTCTGCTGTGGCGTTCAAATCCTTTTGCGGAGAGCTTGGCCTTTGACTTTCTCAAACCACTTTTTGACGGCAGGGCTTGCATGCGAGCCAAGTTGTCCCGAAGTTGTGGGCAGGCATCTCTGACTGGAGACCACGTAACGTATACAGACAGTCTCTGTTCCTGTTTGACCTCAGGGCCTGCACTTTTAAAAGGAGCAGTGCCACATTAAGTTATGTCTCTAAGATATCTTAAGAAAAGGCTGTCTGTTAATGCTGAGTGGCTGCCCCTTGTCATTTTGCGAGCCATCTTCTTCATTTCCCCAGAACTGGTCGCATCTCTCTTTTTGGACTCTGTTCAGGAGTATGTTGAGTTGTTTGTGGCGCTGTCTGAAAAGTGTACAAGCTAGAAAATAATTTATTTGTCCTGTCCTTGTAACACTCAATTCCTCACCTCCCACTTCCTGGAACTCCTCCAATGAGCTTGGAGAGGAATAGAGGGATCAAGGACGAACGCTAGCACCCTTTTCAGACAGCTCCATCGACTCGTTCATACGCACAATGGTCTGCCTAGGAAAGTTAATCAACCCATCTCTCTGAAATCAATTTAATTTCCTGTCATCAAAGGAAAAGGTGAACCATGACTGAGATGTCCTTGGGATGCAAGTTATTCTATTCATCCTCTACAAATCTAAAAAGTTGTTGTGTGTGAAAGGAAATATTGATTCAAAGTTCCTACTGGATGGACATACTTTATGTTTGTTCTGCAAATGGATTGGAGCGAGAGAGACATTACGGAAGGAGTAGCTGTTTTTCCCCCTCACTCTTTTCACCTTTTAACAATAGATAACATGATAACCTCTTTCTGTGAGATAGACGGATCAGCGACCGAGCATTAATTACGTCAGATAAGTGCTTTACATCAGATCAAAACACTCCACAGGCCAGTATTTATCTAGAGAATAAAGTCAAACCCCAGTCTTGACTTTGTCACTAGTGGTTGTGTTATAGTCAGTTAAAAGGCAATAGGATGATCTCCAGCCACTTTAACCTCGGCGAGGGCCGACATCTCAATGTCGTCACTCTGACCTGTGAAGGTTAAGTCGGGGGTCTCCAAGGTAACGTCAGGGTCGCCATAGTGATGAAAGGAGAAAAGGATGGCAGCAGCGTTGCTCGCAGTCAGAGTATTGAAGTCAGTGGGTTAACAGAGAGCTATTATGGCATTGGGTGGCGAAGGGCAAGTCAGCTGAATGAAGACCAGCTCTCCTGGATTCCAATAACTCCTGTGGAGAAGCTTCCTCTCTACTCTCTCTCTCTCTCTCTCTCTCTCTCTCTCTCTCTCTCTCTCTCTCTCTCTCTCTCTCTTGCTCTCTTTCTTCACTCTCCCTCTCTCGCTCTCTCTCTCTTTCTTCTCTCTCTTCTCTCTCCTTCTCGCTCTCTCTCTTTCTTCACTCTCCCTTTCTCTCTTTCTTTCTCTCAGGGTCAACCTTCCTTTTTTCTTCTCCTCTTCCCCACCAGCCCTTTATCCTCTCCTTTCTGCCAAGTGAGCTCTCTGTTTAGAATGGAGACGGTCTGTTGTTCTGATTCACCCCCCTCGGCTTCACCGAAAACAAAATGACGTCCAAAATGCCAACATGAGCGTACTTGGTTGCTTAGCTGATTTTTCTGCTACAGTGACAGATGGTTAAGCAAAAGGAAAAAGGTGTGGTTCAGTGATGCAATCTCTATCTATCTATCCATCTATCTATCTACAGTATCTATCTCAAATCAAATGAAATCAGATTTGATTTGTCACATATCCCGAATACAACAGCTGTAGACCTTACCAGGAAATGCTTACTGACAAGGCCTTAACCACTAATGCAGTTCAAGAGTTAACAAAATATTTACTAAATAACTAAAGTAAAAAAATGTAATAAAAAGTAGCACAATAAAATAACAATAACGAGACTATATATAGGGGGTACGGGTACCAAGTCAATGTGCAGGGGTACAGGTTAGTCGAGGTAATTTGTACATGTAGGTAGGGGTGAAATGACTATGCATAGATTAATAAACAGAGAGTAGCAGCAGTGTAAAAACAAAGGGGGGGGGTCAATGTAAATAGTCTGAGTGGCCATTTCATGAATTGTTCAGCTGTCTTATGGATTGGGGGTAGAAGTTGTTAAGGAGCCTTTTGGACCTAGACTTGGCGCGCCGGTACCGCTTGCCGTGCGGTAGCAGAGAGAACAGTCTATGACTTGTGTGACTGGAGTCTTTGACCATTTTTTGGGCATTCCTCTGACACTGCCTAGTATATAGGTCCTGGATGTCAGGAAGCTTGGCCCCAGTGATGTACTGGGCCGTACGCACTACCCTCTGTAGCGCCTTACGGTCTGATGCCGAGCAGTTGCCATACCAGGCGGTGATGCAACCGGTCAGGATGCTCTTTATGGTGCAGCTGTAGAACTTTTTGAGGATCTGGGGTCCCATGCTAAATCTTTTCAGTCTCATGAGGGGGAAAAGGTTTTGTCGTGCCCTTTTCACGACTGTCTTGGTATGTTTGGACCATGATAGTTTGTTGGTTATGTGGGCACCAAGGAACTTGAAACTCTAGACCCGCTCCATTTCAGCCCTGTCAATGTTATTGGGGGCCTGTTGAGCCCTCCTTTTCCTATAGTCCACGATCAGCTCCTTTGTCTTGCTCAAATTGAGGGAAAGGTTGTTGTCCTGGCACCACATGGCCAGGTCTCTGACCTCCTCCCTATAGGCTGTCTCATTGTTGTCGGTGATCAGGCCTAACACTGTTGTGTCGTCCTTAAACTTGATGATGGTGTTGGAGTCGTGCTTGGCCACGCAGTCATGGGTGAACAGGGAGTACAGGAGGGGACTAAGCATGCACCCCTGAGGGGCCCCAGTGTTGAGGATCAGAGTGTCAGATGTGTTGTTACCTACCCTTACCACCTGGGGGAGGCCCATCAGGAAGTCCAGAATCCAGTTGCAGAGGGAGGTGATTAGTCCCCTGGTCCGTAGCTTAGTGATAAGTTTTGTGGGCACTATGGTGTTGAACGCTGAGCTGTAGTTAATGAACAGCATTCTCACATAGTGTAGGTGTTCCTTTCGTCCAGGTGGGAAAGGGCAGTGTGGAGTGTCTATCTACAGTATCTATCTACAGTATCTATCTATTTATCTATGGTATCTCTCTATCTCTCCTTCTCTGTGTTTTTTGTCAGCAGTCTAATCAATTGTAAGTCGCTCTGCGGACTTGAAACTCCCGGAGGCTCTTCCTGTTCACACCAGTTGCCTCATTTGAACCTGCAACTTCTGACACAAGACACAAGTGAATCTCTCCGCTATCAGTTGAGCAGATTTCTCCACAAATGCATCACTATCAACCCCCAGCCCTTAACCCCCAGCCCTCAAACCCCAGCACCAGCTCCAGTCCCAGCCACATCCCCAGCCCAATCCCAAGCCACATCCCCATCCCCAGCTCCAGTCCCAGCCCCAGCTCCATCCACTGTCCAGCTCCAGTCCCAGCCACATCCCCAGCCCAATCCCAAGCCACATCCCCATCCCCAGCTCCAGTCCCAGCCCCAGCTCCATCCACTGTCCAGCTCCAGTCCCAGCCACATCCCCAGCCCAATCCCAAGCCACATCCCCAGCTCCAGTCCCAGCCCCAGCTCCATCCACTGTCCAGCTCCAGTCCCAGCCACATCCCCAGCCCAATCCCAAGCCACATCCCCAGCTCCAGTCCCAGCCCCAGCCCCATCCACTGTCCAGCCCCAGCCCCAGCCCCATCCCCAGCCCCATCCCCAGCTCCAGCTCCAGTCCCAGCCACATCCCCAGCCCAATCCACTGGCCAGCACAGCCCCAGCCCCATCCCCAGCCCCAGCCCCAGCCCCATCCCCAGCTCCAGCTCCAGCTCCAGTCCCAGCCACATCCCCAGCCCCATCCCCAGCTCCAGCTCCAGTCCCAGCCACATCCCCAGCCCAATCCACTGGCCAACACAGCCCCAGCCCCATCCCCAGCCCCATCCCCAGCCCCATCCCCAGCTCCAGCTCCAGCTCCAGTCCCAGCCACATCCCCAGCCCCATCCCCAGCTCCAGCTCCAGCTCCAGTCCCAGCCACATCCCCAGCCCCATCCCCAGCTCCAGCTCCAGCTCCAGTCCCAGCCACATCCCCAGCCCAATCCACTGGCCAGCACAGCCCCAGCCACATCCCCAGCCCAATCCCAATCCCAAGCCCCAGCCCTGTCCACTGTCCAGCACAGCCCCAGCCATAGAGATACCATTGGAGACGTAGTGCTCTACAATACCTCCATACCTCAGCACATAATGGGGCTCAGGCGTGGCGGCGCCTGGCGCGACCAGGGAGAAGGCTGACCTTACAGTGTATTAGCACACATTAATATTGATGAACAGCTGATGTCATGGCAAAGGGTTGAGAGATTTGAGGGAGAGAGAAGTGAAGATTTATGGCTCAGTCTAACCCAGCCTTTTAGTGAGTGGTCAAAGAGACATGGGAGAGATTGGGGTGGGTGGTTGGATGGGAGGAGGAGGAGGAGGAGGAAAGCTAGAAACCTGACCAAATAAGGGAATGCAATCAGAGCCAGTAGCTATTTCATCACAGACTAAAGTGCTGAATTACTAGACAGCAAATGCATTAAAGTTACCCCTAAATTATAATACCAATGTAAACATTGGTATAGTATTTACATGATGATTATTATCATATGATTATTATTATAGCATATTTAAACAGAGGGGATTTATGTATAAATTGATATCATTAAAATACTAGGGGAATTCATTTGAATTAATCTAAATATTAAAATGAAATGTATAATTGTTGTATTATCAATTTGATCAGTACCTTGTAAATCATTAAATGTTGTCAATATTTTGATAAGAAAACATGTTTCCTTCTTTGTAAAATTTGCAATAAAATGTTGCATTTATATTTTGATTCAAATATACTAAAAGATGCCCTTTACTTGAAAAGACATGTATCATATTGATGCAATATTTGTTTTATTATATGTGATTTAAGAAATGTAATTTACAATTGATCAAATCATAAAATATAATTCCTATCGTGTGTCATTTCAAAACAAAATAATTGTTGTGCCAAATTGCATACAAAATATATATTGATTAAGCACTATTACCAATATGATTTTTCTAAAGAGTATTATGATCAGTATTATTAATAATGGTAATCATTACAATATTCATGATTTAGTGTTGTTTTATTATATATTTCCATTATTCTTATTCTTGTTGAATTGGCTCTAAATATGACACTGATGATGTTTATGTAACTTCCAGTAAGACCTGATGTGACCCGTTCTGAAACCAACTCAAACAGGCCTTAATGTAGGTAGTTCTATTGGACTGCAGTGCTATGAGTCGGGAGCTCATTGGAGAAGCAGTTCCAGGAAGTGGAAGGCCGACCGCAACACCTGCACCATGTGAAAACATAGTGTAAAGTCAACTCAAATGAGTGATTGTGTGTGCGCGTCCGTCCCTCCGTCCATTCATCCTTCCGTGCCACTGTGCATTCGTGCAAGCCTGTGTTTTAACTTTACTCTGTCCCGAGTACTAAAATAATATCTCTCCCCAAAATGTTGTCCGTTTGAATATGCATATGTATTCCCCAGCTTTCTCCCCACTTCCCCTCTCTACACTCTACAGAGAGAGGGAGGCCTCCCTAGTACATTCTGCCTCCATATTGCCAAGATAAACTAATTAGGTATACATCTGACTAGCTTTGCTTCTCACATAATGTAAAGAAAACACCAATTAGATAGGATTGTATGACCCTGTGTGGATGCTATAAGCAACCTCTAAGCCCCACACTGCACTAGTCAATGAGGCATGTTGTTTTCTCCAGTCATGTTTTAATACTCTACTCTAAATACTATATCAACTTTGCAATTCACCCATATGTTTATATCTAATTGGTTGTTGTTATAGCATGGCCTTTATAAACCACAGATGTTATTATATACGCATAAACATAGTGTGTTCATTCACAGTCTAGGCTGCAGTTTTCTATGGTGTTTTGCAATGGTATGTGGTGTGTTTCTCGACAGATAACAGTGGTGTATGATTTCAGATCTCTCTAGATTTTGCATTTGCTTATTGTAGGAAACTAAACCGCTTGGCTGTGTCTTCAAGCCGGAGTTCTGTCATGCTAAGATAGGCATGCATGCGCGTCCGTATTGTTGCGTTTCATACACACACACATGCGCACACACACACACACATCACACACACACATCACACACACGCACTACTGTCATGCTAAGATGGGCATGAGTGTGTGTGTGTGTGTGGTTGCGTGTGTGTCGAGGGGCGAGAGTGTACAGGGTTGAAATGGTGTGTGTGTGTGTGTGTGTGTGTGTGTGTGTGTGTGTGTGTGGTTGCGTGTCTGTCGAGGGGCGAGAGTGTACAGGGTTGAAATGGTGTGTGTGTGTGTGTGTGTGTGTGTGTGTGTGTGTGTGTGTGTGTGTGTGTGTGGTTGCGTGTGTGTCGAGGGGCGAGAGTGTACAGGGTTGAAATGGTGTGTGTGTGTGTGTGTGTGTGTGTGTGTGTGTGTGTGTGTGTGTGTGGTTGCGTGTGTGTCGAGGGGCGAGAGTGTACAGGGTTGAAATGGTGTGTGTACTCCAACTTGCAGAAGCCTGAACCAGTCGAAACCTGAGAGCAAGGGAAGATGGGAATCAGGAGGGTTCCTCGTTGAGTAACATTTTAATCTTTTAGATAAATATTGTTTTTGCCAGCCTCTGACAGTTTTCTCGGTCTCGGTCTCGGTCTCTCGGAACAGGGCCGGGCTGAGTGCTATGTACTTTCAGCCACCCTAGAATGGTAAAGAAGTAGAAAACGTCCTCTTTTACCCTCTCTCTCTCTCTCTCTCTCTCTCTCTCTCTCCCCTCTCTCTCTTCAGTACTAAAACATCCCTTCCCTCTTGACTCTGAGAGATACAACTTAACCTCAGTGGCAGTAAGGTTCAGGGCCCTGCTTAAAAAACACTTAAATATGAACGTGAAAGTGCAGACTGTCTGAGGAAGGGAGGGAGACAGGGTGAGAGAGAGTAGGCAGGGTTGACAGGGGGAGAGACAGTAGAGTACAGGTGTGGTAGACATGGAAGGTCAGGTTAAAGGGACAGTACAGAGTGCGGTGTGTCGGAGACCTCGTCACCTCATCTTGGTTTCGGCTTGCAGGTTGGGGGTTTCTTTATAGGGTCGGTCCTTTCAGTAGTCTTGTTATGTACAGCGACCTCCCCGTTGACGTTGGCCCCCGTTGTCATTCAAGATGTGTACCGCTTTGAAACCCCTTGCTTTTTCTCAGTCTGAGTGATGACTCAAGCCTTGCCTGCCAGGCTTGTGAATGGCATCCTTCCCCTGGCGACATATTGGCGGTTTGTCGTCGTGTGTGTGTCCTCGGTATCAGTGTTGTCAGCTGTGGCACCCCGCAGGTCAACCAACCAATAGGGGGCAACGGTGACAACAATAATGTGTTACCATGGAGAGGGTTCAGTTCTTTACAGCTTCGCATGTCCTCATCCCTAGAACCCATGCTCTTGCCACATCAAGTCGAAGTATACAGCATCAAGAGTTTCTTTCCAAAACGCTATATCCACCAACTCTTCAAACGTCTGGTTTTGCATCACAAAGTATTGCTTGTGGGTACCTTAATGTGTGTGTAAAATATTACTGTTCTCAGATGTTGTATTCATAGGTTTTAGATGTGTATGAAAATATGTTTTTTGGCTTAGCGCTATACGCTGAGTGTACAAAACATTAAGGACACCTTTCCATGACAGACTGACCAGGTGAATCCAGGTGAAAGCTATGATCCCTTATTGATGTCACTTCAATGCCACTTCAATCAGTGTAGATGAAGGGGAGGAGACAGGTTGAAGAAGGATTTTTAAGCCTTGAGACAATTGAGACATGGATTGTGTGTGTGTGTGTGTGTCATTCAGAGGGTGAATGGGCAAGACAAAAGTTTTAAGTTCCCTTGAACAGCGTGTGATAGTAGGTGCCAGGCACAACGGTTTGTGTCAAGAACTGCAACGCTGCTGGGTTTTTTACACTCAACAGTTCCCCGTGTGTATCAAGAATGGCCCACCACCCAAATGACGTCCAGCCAACTTGACACAACTCACTATGAGGAAGGTGTCCTTAATGATTTGTACACTCCGTGTATATCTGTTGTTTAGCTGGAATGGAATGGAATGTTGGTATCCTGTATATTGGACTGTGATACGGTATTTGATCTTAAGAAGAGTGTTCTTACTGTCGCTCTGGATAAGAGCATCTGCTAAATGACTCACATGTAAATGTACATGTTTTACATACATACCTCCTTTTATTGTATTGAACTTTTGTTTCTTTATTAAATATTGATGTCACAAATGTATCATTTGTACATTTCTTTATTAAAAATGTGGTTGTTACATTTGATTGTGTAAAACCTAGCAGTACTACTGATTTCTCTGAGGCGGATATATAGAGTTTAGCAAAAAACTGCATCATTTGTCTCTGAAATGAAACCATCAAGTGATAGAGTTTTACTAAACAGTGCCTTGTAAATAGTATGTAGTATGATTAGTACGCAGTATGTAGTTTTAGTACATTTTTGGTGAGACAAAACGAAAACATTTGACCATCGAACGCATCTTGGTGACTTTCTGAGCAAAAAGACGTTCTGAGTTCATTATGTACAGTATCTCCAGTTGTGCAGAGAACTGACACCTCCCTCCATCCTTCTTCTCTCTCGCTCTCTCTGTATCTGATAGCCGAGAGTTAGCGCCAGCTTTTCCAGGTCAGGTGCTCAGTGGTTGATTTCCCAGGATGCCGTTGTGTAACTGTCCTGAGAGAGCGCGCGCGCCACAGACACACACACACACACACACACACACACAGCTTGTCTCATGCCCACTAAGCACATATCACAGACCATTACCCTGAGCCAAAAACACACATCGCATATCTGGGGAAATATGCATCAGTGCCCTTAGTAGGATTGTGAGTATCTTATTTGATTTCACCTCCGGAAATACCGTGGTCCAAAATCTCCATCAGTGTTTCCCAACGAAATATCACATAACGTTGGTCTAGAACCTTGAATGAATTATCTGAGAACTGATAAATCAAGGCTGTTTTGTTATTCATTTCTGCAGACAATTTCTATCGGTCTCTGACTCAGGGCGATTGCCTATTTGGCGAAGGGACACATTTGTGTTATTCCTTTGTTTAACTGCTGTGTTTGATGTGCATTCCTCCCATATATATACATAACTACATGTTTTCTATCTGCATGTTGTTTTCTGTTTAGTTCTTTGAGTTCCAACCATTAGAGGGCATTGTCGTTCTGGCACAGCGGGAGTCCCGATGCCAGAGTAGCTTACGTGGTGTGTGTGTAAGCCTGTGTGTGTGTGTGTGGGGGGGGGGGGGGGGGGGGGTGTAGGTCTCTCTCTCTCTCTCTCAAGAGGGTCTCTTCTCTATACATAAATAATAATGACTAGTCTATAATAATAATAACTCGTCTTTTCAATGGAGGCTGAAACATACATCGACAATTTGTCTGCTGTTTAAGTGAATGGGGGTTGTCTATAGAGAAGCAGAGGGAGAGCAAACCTAACGATTTACAGAGCAGAGAGAGAGAGAGAGAGAGAGAGAGAGATTCAGCCAGATATGATATTGTGTTTACATGACGCGTCTGGAATGTCTCCTTTGCTCTAATCTACACCACACTGTGCTGAGTGGAGGGTCGCGTGTTTGCGTTACCAAGGACCAGACCATTCAGCTCACCACGGAAAGACTTGTTTACTGTTCACTAAAGCAGACCCAATTTACACCCCACGTGTGGACTTCTTGAGACAGAGATTCACATAATTCTCCCCTCCTGTCTGTACACACGCACATGCACACGCACAAACTCTCTCTCTCTCTCTCTCTACTCTGTAAATCGTTAGGTGTACTCTCTCTCTGCTTCTCTATAGACAACCCCAAGAACCTGTTTCTCCATTCCCTTAAACTGCAGACAAATTGGCAACGTATGTTTCAGCCCCCCAAAAGACGAGAGGGGGTGAGAGAGGGGGGTTTGGAGAGAGACTGGGGCGAGAGAAAGAGGAGAGGGGTTTAGAGAGAGACTGGGGAGAGCGAGAGAGGAGTGAGGTTTAGAGAGAGACTGGGGAGAGCGAGAGAGAGGAGAGGGGTTTAGAGAGAGACTGGGGAGAGCGAGAGAGGAGCGAGGTTTAGGGAGAGACTGGGGTGCGAGAGAGAGAGGAGAGGGGTTTAGAGAGAGACTGGGGAGAGCGAGAGAGGAGCGGGGTTTAGGGAGAGGGTAATAATGGTGTTCATAGTGGTGTTAATGAGGTAATAATAGTGTTCATATTGGTGTTAATGAGGTAATAATAGTGTTCATATTGGTGTTAATGAGGTAATAATAGTGTTCATAGTGGTGTTAATGAGGTAATAATAGTGTTCATATTGGTGTTAATGAGGTAATAATAGTGTTAATATTGGTGTTAATGAGGTATTACTAGTGTTCATATTGGTGTTAATGAGGTAATAATAGTGTTCATATTGGTGTTAATGAGGTATTACTAGTGTTCATATTGGTGTTAATGAGGTAATAATGGTGTTCATATTGGTGTTAATGAGGTAATAATAGTGTTCATATTGGTGTTAATGAGGTATTACTAGTGTTCATATTGGTATTAATGAGGTAATAATGGTGTTCATATTGGTGTTAATGGGGTAATAATAGTGTTCATATTGGTGTTAATGGGGTAATAATGGTGTTCATATTGGTGTCAATGAGGTAATAATAGTGTCCATATTGGTGTTAATGAGGTATTACTACTGTTCATATTGGTGTTAATGAGGTAACAATGGTGTTCATATTGGTGTTAATGAGGTAATAATAGTGTTCATATTGGTGTTAATGAGGTAATAATAGTGTTCATATTGGTGTTAATGAGGTAATAATGGTGTTCATATTGGTGTTAATGAGGTAATAATAGTGTTCATATTGGTGTTAATGACGTAATAATAGTGTTCATATTGGTGTTAATGAGGTAATAATGGTGTTCATATTGGTGTTATTGAGGTAATAATAGTGTTCATATTGGTGTTAATGAGGTAATAATGGTGTTCATATTGGTGTCAATGAGGTAATAATAGTGTCCATATTGGTGTTAATGAGGTATTACTACTGTTCATATTGGTGTTAATGAGGTAATAATGGTGTTCATATTGGTGTTAATGAGGTAATAATGGTGTTCATATTGGTGTTAATGAGGTAATAATAGTGTTCATATTGGTGTTAATAAGGTAATAATGGTGTTCATATTGGTGTCAATGAGGTAATAATAGTGTCCATATTGGTGTTAATGAGGTATTACTACTGTTCATATTGGTGTTAATGAGGCAATAATGGTGTTCATATTGGTGTTAATGAGGTAATAATAGTGTTCATATTGGTGTTAATGAGGTAATAATAGTGTTCATATTGGTGTTAATGAGGTAATAATGGTGTTCATATTGGTGTTAATGAGGTATTACTTCAGAGAAGCAAGTGTGATAGTGGTTCGGTCATTCCAACATGTTTTTTGCAGTTGTGTTCTTGCCTCTGTGACTCAATTCCATATGGCTGTTGAAACATGAAATCATCTGACGGACGAGATGGTCCGCTCATTACTTACCTGTTGGATCACTTGTGACAATGGTCCGTCTGATTGAAGAGATTTGTTCTGAGGCCTTGGCTGAATGTAGCATGATCAGACTATACCAAACTCCTCACACACATCCCTTCCTCTTACACACACATAGCGCCCACTCGTGTGAGAGCTGAGCAGCGGGTTGCCCTTGCCCCCCTACAGCATCTGCGATTCATCACCATGGCATCACCATGGCATGGGTTGGCAGGACACAGCTCCTCATGCTGGCAGCAGGGATGGATGCCATCATTCTTACCCTACTCTGCCTGCATAGTTAACATGTTTGTTTCAGTCAGTGGCACGTTTGCCAAAACTCAACGAGCAGCAGATCTGATTGGTACTGCCTGGGGTTGAATCAAACTGTTGGATTATGGGTAGAGGGTGTAAAGCAGTCTGTGTGCTATAGTGACTCACCCAGCCTGGGAAGGCAGAGAGGGAGAGAGTCATGGCAAAAACTGGAAGACTGGCCAATAGTTTCTAACCTCAGACCATCAGGCTGCTGAGCAGTCACCACTAGTCAGATACCTACTGCTCCTATACTCATTACAGTCTTTACTCTGCCTCCACCCCAATGGACATTTATTTATTCATCACTGCTACAGTTATGATGTATATACTGCTATTTCTGTTTATATTGTTGTTGATTATTCCCTTTTCATAATTTTATTTCACTTAGTCCTGCATGCTAAGATTTTCACTGCAACCACACCTGCAACCCTGTACATGTGACTCTCAAACCCTCTGAATCTGAGAGAGAGAGAGAGAGAGAGAGAGAGAGAGAGAGAGTGTGAGTGTGTGTGGAGCCTGCAGAGTGGTCAAGCTGTGAGCAGCGTACTGTGCAATCAGGCTCTCTCCACACAGTCACCCTCCAGTTACCCTAGAATCCCTCCCAAAGTCTAAATCTCTGCCAATTAAATCACAGCAGTCTGAATCCCTCCAATTACATTGTTTCCTTTTCTCAGAAACCCACCAATTACAGCGCAGCAGAGCAGAGTTTGGGAATCCCTGTATCTATATGTATGCCATGAGACAGGAAAAGCGTTTTCTTGAATGAAGTTGGGTTTTTAATTAAAACGCTGTTATTTTACTGGGATCAGGCGATCAGAGATTTAAACGATCACAGACACTCACATGTTTGTGAAAGAACATACGTTACACACATTTTAGAGTGGCCTTTTATTGTCCCCAGCACAAGGTGGACCTGTGTAACGATCATGCTGTTTAACCAGCTTCTTGATATGCCACATCTGTCAGGTGGATGGATGATCTTGACAAAGGAGAATTGCTCACTAACAGGGATGTAAACAAATTTGTGCACAAAATTTGAGTGAAATAATATTTTTGTGTGTATGGAACATTTTGTGTGCTCATGAAACTTGGAACCAACACTTCACATGTTGCTTTTATGTTTTTGTTCTATATTCTATATATTTTTGCTTTCTATTTTTACATACGCTAGTATGGGTATTCAGACACAGCCCATAACACACTCACAAATACAAGTCAGGAGTTAAACATTTTGAAAATAACAGGACTAAATACAATCATACCGAGATTCATTCTGGAGAGCTTTGCATGCTATGCACTGCTGTGGTAACCAAGCGATGTTGTACCTTGATTGCATCTTGTTGCGTTCCTCACATTCGTTCCAGCAGCTGCATCGGGGATTACTTGGGTTTTTATTTAGTCTTTTTTAATAACAAAATGTGGTGATTTATATTTGAGAGGGCCCAAATCCTGTTTGCCTGCTGTCTCTAGGGTGCATTGTTTGTGACAAGAATCTTAAAAATTAACTATCATGTTTACAGACTAAAATCTTTAAAGACTGTGAAAAATGAAAGCAAAAGCAGAAGCCATGCTTCGCCTCAGAAATAGAACAAGCGGCCGGCTCTTTGGGGATAGAGGATTCAGCCTCAGAGGAACAAAACCTAAACAGACCCTTAGGGAAATGGACTCTGGAGTTGTGCTGTGTACAGCAGGCTGGTTCATTTCTTAATGGTTAAAGTTGATGTTCGTTACAATAGACCTAACTTATTACTACGTAATTCTTGTCAATGCTTTTTCATACAGAGAGTACTTGGCACAATCATGGGTTAGAGACTTATTGACACTGAATAACTAGACAGATGTGTGAACATTACAACACTGCAATAAGCCACACAGGAAGTAACGGGCATTTGTGACGGGGTGGGATCAGGGTCAACAGAGTGCTTCAGCTGGCCTTAAACTGGAGAAACAGATTGATGAAGTCTGAGTTTTCTACGTCCTCTCTCTCTCTCTCTCTCGTTCCTCTGGCCTATTTCTCCCTACCTACCTGGGCCCCTTGTGTGTGTGCTTAGGAGGAGAAGTCATTTATAACGTTTTCATCCTGTTCTGTCCCTACATGCACGCACACGCACGCACACGCGCTCGCTGATATTCTCTTATTTTCTTGGGCAAGTCAGTAACACCTTCTTATGAGTTGCAGGGGAAAGTGACACAAGCAATTTGCAACTGAACACCCAGCGCCATTACAAAAATAAAGTGCGTGTGATATACAGGTATAAATAGCCTGCTGTTATTCTATGTAATAGGGTTACTATTGCTTCCAGGTGTGGTGACTGGGCGAGTTGGAGAACAGACAGCCAAGGCCAGGCACGGCTCTGAAACCCTATGCTTCCCTGCTAGAGCTAGCTCACATTCTTCCCACCAACTGGTTGTGTGGAGAATATAAGGAACAGATTGTCATTTCATTTCTAGTGGATTTTAACACACACACACACACACATGCGCATGCACACACACACACACACACACACACATGCGCATGCACACACACACACACACACACACACTTACACACTCTCTCTCTCTCACACACACACACACACACACACACACACACACACACACACACACACACACACACACACACACAGACACACACACTTACACCCTCTTTTTCTCTCTCTCTCTCACACACACACACACACACACACACACACACACACACACACACACACACACACACACACACACACACATCCAACTGCAGTCTCTTTCCCGTTGTAATTCATGTGATTAACCTTGTGAGTCCCACCTCAGCACAGCATTGCAGTATCATGTTCATGGGGATAGGGTTTGTATACATTACCCTGATGCATAAAACATCCCTTTCACACACACTCCTCTCAGCGGGAACACAGGGGTCTGATTTGTTAACATGTAGAAATGGCTGTGACAGTAATGGAAAAGGTTGTTATGAACCAGTAATGAACTGAGAAGGTTCAGCTTCCGGAAAGGAGGGAAAGAAGGAGGAAGAGATGGAGGGAGGGAGGGAGCGAAGGAGGGGTGGAGGGGGTATAATGATTCTAACATTCTAACACAGGCGTGATGTTTTTACATTGATCAGGCCCAGACTGTTTGTGTGTGTGTGTGCGTGCGCGTGCGTGCGTGTGTGCGTGCGTGTGTGTGAGACTGCGTTTCCACGTAGAGTGTTGAAGTGTGTATGTTTATTTTAACCGTGTCAATAACTCGCCGGCCAGGGCAAACAAAGACGCCGGTGATGGGTTTTAAACACTCTACTGAATGAATTAGCACGGATTGCTAATCAGTGGGTAGTGGGTATCTGGAGCTCTAACGGCTTGTGCTAACATAGGAGTTTCTAAGTCCAAGCCAACTATGCAACAAGATCTCCTAGTTTCCCTTTGAAATTTGACGTATTATGGATGAACGTCTATTTGTGTGCATTAATTCTGCGTGGTTACAGGGTTAGAACAGAAACAACTGAAAGGTTAACAGTCTAGGCATTCATTCCGAGTGGTTAAGGTTATGGTTATGGTTTGGAGAACGCTAAAATGAAATAATGAAAAACAATGTGCCATTACCATCAGGTTTCATCAGTGTTCTTAGTATTCTCAAGGCTTAGAGCTGTGGACTGCCGTAGCGCGGTGGTCTGAGCAGTGCTGTTTGGCTCCGAGCATCACGGGTTTGTGCCTAGTGCTGGGCAATCGTTTTTAATTAGATGTTTTCAGGAACTTTTCAGATGTCCGAATTCAAAGTCTCTTTCTAGTGTACAGACTGAACTATGAGCTGGCTACTTAGAATGGGCCACAGCTTGGTTAGGGGTGGGGTTACGAGATGTCTGACATCGTTGAGGAGTTTGAATGGATACTGACCAGACCCCTACACAGTCCAGTCCAAACCTGCTGATTTGATGACTAAACACACACGCGCGCGCTCCCCGCTCACCCCCTCTATCCTTTCATCCCTATTTCTTCCAGACGGGGACAGCAGGTCAGATTAAAAGCGGTGTTTATAATTCTGTGCGTGTGTGTGTGTGTGTGTGTGTGTGTGTGTGTGTGTGTGTGCGTGTGTGTGTGTCACCTGAGAACTGCTGAGCAAGACATAACAAGGGGCGGGATACTAACTATCCCCACAGTGAGACACAGCCAGGGGAGAAGAAAAGGCATCCCTTTAAGACTGTACTATAGGAAATATATTACACAGCTCACAAACAATGATCATTGGTTTGTGAAAGTGACTTATGCTCGGTGTAACATTGCTCTGATAATTAAAGGGATTTATGGTTTCATTTTCTGCGGGAGGGAAATATTTGTTTTGGGCTTGGCTTTCTCAATCCCGTTTGGCAGCAATCAGCGAACCGCTTATGACTGTAGTTGTGATATTTTTAAGCCAAAAAATACCACAAGGACCATGTAATAATTACCCAGAGAACGCAAACAATATCTCATTTCATGTCACCGACACCACTACTCACAACGGGCCATCTGAAGTTGTATCCATGCTCTATAACTGATTGGTACTGTTTTTACCACTTTGATTGGTTTCTTAATAATATTCTATCATTAGTAGGCTAGTCTAGAAAATACCTAAGCTGTTTATTGTCTGTCTGTTAAAACACTCCCCTGTCTGTGTGTGTGTGTATGTGTGTGTGTGTGTGTGTGCGTGCGTGCGTTCGTGTGTATCCACTCTTATCTCCCAAGCTCCTCAGCGGTGCGGTTATCATCTCTAGAGTGTGTTCCACCGTGTATCCCCGTCCCTGTGCATTATTTTAGTACTCCTCCATAAATGGCCTCCTCAGTGCCTCCACTCCCATGTCGACACCTCGGGCCGGCCGCGAATCCCATCCGTGTGATTTGATCCACATTTTTATGGCAGGATTCACGGCCGCAAACCTCTTCCAGGCAGAAAATCAAGAAGCTGCGTTCCCAGCGCTCCGGTACGCTCCGGTCGCCCCGTGTGTCACAATTTGTTGTATTTCCCAAATGAGAAACACTGTGTAAAGAGAGAGGGCTATTTCCAGAAAACCCAGGAATAATCGGCACATATACACCCTATAAGGGCATAGACACTAGGGTTTCGTTATCAAATAGACCGTCTTAGACATGTTGTTTAGATGGCTGCTTTACTGTTGATTTAAGTTGGATTTAGAAGACTTTAAAAAGTTGGATTATTTTCAGTAATTTTGAAGTCAGGACTGTATGTGTTTTAATATCAAAGAATCTATTATCGTAGTTTATATTGGTCCCTGAGGTAATTTTCTTTCTTCTGTGGTTCAGCGGCTCAAAACCAGTGTATATAGAGGGGATATTTTCTCTTTATGACTCTGAACGATAAAACCTCAACACCCACACTGCAAACAGCATGTACTTTCCCCCTCCCAAAAAAACAGAGTGCACGCTCTTAGCGGCCATTTTGTTTTTTTCTGGCTATCTACCTTGTAGGTGTAGTGGGTTATTGCTAATAGAGGCGTCGTTCTCCCTTCTCTCTTATCAGGCAGAGAGCAGTGCCTCTCCTGTTCTCCTCAGCCTAGCAGGGGTCTCTCTCCTAACGCCCCTAAATCCCCTTCCTACCCCTATCCCCCTTCCCCACTGTCCCCATACTTGCCTTCCTTAAAAAGAGCCCAAAAAAGCACGCTGATGTAAATAAATCCCTGTCTCATCTCTCTTCCCCGTCTCTCTTTATCCCTTTAGATATAATGGATGGTAAATGTTGCCCAAATCCATTGCCTTTCTTACCACCGAAGAAACTACCGTCAGCAAGATAACCATCACATTAAAGACACCATCGGGAAATCCTCACAAACCATAATCAATGGACTCTAAAATGCTGCGCAATCATCACAGATAGAACGCAGCTGCTGAAATGTTTTGCTGAAATTGTGTGAGATGATTTTTTGGATGAATGATCAGATGTACAGTATGTTGCACAGTATGTTGAAATATTAAGGGTTTTTCAAAGCTTGCCCTTTTGGCACAAAATGGCCGTTCTATGAGGGCGCCGAGGCCCTGGAATGTAGTTAGTGAGGAGGAGACTGGGGAGGATAGACCTCCCTCTAATGAGGACACACTATAGGGAACATATTCATACTGTACTCCCCCTATGGCTCCCCATTGTCCTCCGTCCAAAGTAGCATCCCAGGACCTCATCCCAGGACCTCATCTGCCTCGTAGGACACCATTTTGTGCCAAAAGAGCGAGCTGTGAAAATAACGCACTATTTCAACATACTACCATAAATCTGATCATTAATCAAAAACTATTGTGTGGGGGGCTGTATCTGTTCCCTGTGGTGTGTTCTCATCAGGGGGAGGGAGGTTCTATCCTGCACAGTAACTGTCACATGACCACTATACACTCTAACGATGTCTGTGAAGGATACTGTGAAGGAGCACAGTTCTGTCTGCACATTCATTTACTGAACACGAAGTTCCTGTTTCCCACATTAATGACACGAAATGCTGCACTGCGCTCATTACTCCAGGTTATTATGGTAAAGGGGAATGTGTACTCAATAACCTACTTCCATAAGATAGTAGGTAATTGGTGTGTACATGTAGACAAGCATTTCTCCTACTACTTTGACCTGGTGATTTGTTGTAGAAGAAACCTAATCGTGTTTGTTCTCTTCTTTTTTATTGGAGGACGAAGAGCTGATCGCCAGACGCACAGCGAAGCAGCAACACTGGGCTTTCCTGAGAGACCAATGGATTTTTCTCTTTCAAAATATATATAAATCCCGTTGGTTCTTTTGATTTTCAAGAGGATCGGATTGGTCAGATGACTTCCATTTACGCGGCATACCGACTCCCTGGTAAGAACCTTTCTATTTGATTTGATTTTATTCCTTCCATCCTGTTAAAGTAATTCCTTGACACTTTACATCAAATGCAATACAATGTTTGAATAATTATTTAGTAGATTGTTCTAATTCATGCTATAAAAAAATATACATTTGAAAAAATGTATACATGCAGTTCACCGGTAGTATCCAGTGTCGTTGTAGAATCCATATTTCTGCCTGCACTCACATGGCAACTCGCAATCCCTGAGACTCCCGGGGGGGCTTCGCCCTCTGCCTACATCACTTCCTGTTGAGAAAACCCCAGCCCTCCGAGACCCAGCTAGCCAATCAGCGTGTGTGCAACAAGCGAATCAAAGCCAACACCTTCTTACGATATTATTATGCACACCGACCCTTTGGTGTGGGTGCATAGTGCACATCACGCCATTGAGAGAGGGGAGGGGGGGGAAGCGAAACAGAGTTTTTCAGAGTACTAGAAGTGTTTGAAATTACATTGTCCCACATATCACTTTGAAGATATACCCCCTCCGTTCTTTCTTTAAAAAATGTTTTGACAATGAATAGAGCAGCATCTCAGCGAAGTAGGGCAACGGAGACAATGGCGGGGTCTGCATTCACGGAATATGAATTTTCGAATGCAAGATATTTTGTGCTGAAGCGATTTGAATAGGCTATTCGTTAAAAGTGACCAATAGTGCGTCTAAGTTCATCACAATTGATGCACAGTAATTATATACTGTATTTATATACTGTAATTTCTTCTGACTGGCCACAGAAGCGCATCTTCCTCAATTTGTGACCCGGACCAACGTTTTTTTAACAGTCTTCACTTCACAGGGCTCTTCTGGAAACGACACATATTGTTGGGTTAAGACTTTCTTTCTCTGCAAAGAAAGCGAGAAGAGAGTCGGGTCGGGTGGTGGCAGTTGAGGGGAAAGCGAGGGGCATAGTTCAAATGATGTTTTCACTCGATTGAATGGCAAGAGTTGGAGTATATATTATTGGGCTTTCATGCAGATAATACCGGTTGATGAAAGCGCTGTATTGATGTGCGAAGGAGAGAAGAATGCAGACGGGCCACAGCCAGGGCGATAGGGAGGCTGTATTCTCTGATAACTTCATCGCAGCGTGGGGTCAGAACGCTAGTAGAGAGAGAGAGAGAACACGGGGAAAAGGGGATTAAGGCAAGCGCTGCGGTTTGGAACCTCGTCCGGAGACCACCTGCTGAGTCACAGGGCCCTGGACTAAAGCTAATGTTTCTGATCAGTTATTCTATTGTCTGTCTGCCCGCCTATCTCTATCCTCTCTCTCTCTCTCTCTCTCTCTCTATTTCTCTCTGTCTTTCTCGCTCTCTTTCCCTCTCTCTCTCTCTTTCTTCTCTCTCAATCTCACCAGCTCTCTCTCTCTATTTTCTCTCTCTCTGTCTCTCTCTCTCTCTCTTTCTCTCTCCCCCTCCCCACCCCTCTGTAAGAGAAGAGAGAGTTTCCTCCCCTTTCATGAGGAAGGATTAGCCGGTGGCGATTTTTCTTATTCTACCCCTTTTCAGCAATGCCAAAGAAGAATCCATTTTCCTATCGGTTGCCATAGAGAGTGACATGTACAAAGAGCATGAACTATGCGATTGTAGATGTGTCCGGTCCCAGTTCTTCCTCCCTTTCTTCACAAGAGAGGAACTTTAAGCGAAAAATAAAACTTTTAAAAAGAGAAGAAGAAAAAAGCTATTAAAAGATAATTATCTACAGGAGAGGTCACATCTTGAAAAAGCCACATTTCTTTCTCTTGTGAATTGGAACTAATGGTTTGTCAGGGGAGGAAGAGGGTTAACCGCCCTCTGTGAGTCTATCTGGCTGAGGCCTTTTCTCCATCTGGGGGACAGAAGGGATCTGAAAATCACCTTCTTTTTTTTACTGTCACCGTAGGTGGGAGCTTTGGGACCTGAAGACGACTATCAAATGGCGGAGTCATTTACATTTACAATGTTGTCATATTACATTATTTGGCTCAGCACAAGAAAGCATCGCTATTTAGATATTTCCTTACTTCATAAGCCTCAGTTTTTAGCCTCAGTTTGAGTTAGTCACTCATAATATTAACATAATATACAGTATATATATACTATTATGTCATACCATACAAAGCTATTATTGACCAATATAGGAGGTTCATACTCCTTAAACGAGGCTATGGATATTGGGCGTGTTAAACAGCTGGAGTTTGGGTCTCGTGTCCTGTCAAAACATCATTGTATCACCTAAGCTTTATTAAAAGATCACATTGGGGAGCAGCCAAACAGTGAGCGGACATCCCCTTGTATAGGCTATAGGACTTGTGATATAGACCGCTGTAGATGCATCGGTACTGCATGTTTCATGGGAGCCAGGAGGTTAGAGCTAGGTCCTTAGATGGGAGTCAGGTTCAGTCATTTCCTCTAGCATGTCCTGCTCCATACATAACAGTGGTGATACGTGACTACAGGACTGTGAGCTAGAGGAGACCGTAGAAGGACACCTGCCACCGTACACCACGCGGGTGTCCAACCACGTCTGGTTCCACTTTACCCAGCATGCAGGAGGAGACGCCAATACCTTTTAGGCTATACGCTCGCACGAGATTTGGAGAGATTTTGGGAGAGTTGCCGTCAAATTCAGCAGGTCAATAATGATATCTCCAAGATGTTTAGTGCAGTAGGTTGTGGTTCAATATCTTGGTTTGGGTTGAGTATTTACTGTTGGGTCTTGCAAGAGTTTTGTTTTCTCTTTATGCATTAAACTCTTTGCCTTGCCTTTTTCCAGTAGAATGTAAGAAAACTATGGCTCCTTGACTGATTCATCTAAACCCTCCAGACACATTGACATTAACATGTCAGTTTGCTTTGGTTTTATTTGAGGCCTTTTTGTGATACTCTCTGTAGCGTTTCACATGTTTCGCTGAGCCTTGTCTGCAGTCAGTGGAGGACATTCTCTCCAACGACGGGAAGGACTTAATTGGCCAGTCGGTCTTTTGATTAGCGCGTACAATATTTTTCAAACCTCCTCATATTAATGTGTCCCTCTCCTCTCCACTAGAGAGTGGTCAGAGAGGCTTGCTGATCCCTCCTGCCAACTCTAAATAGCATATTCCAGGAAAGAGCTCCACATGGGCAATTATACAATTACATCACTGCAGATTTAGACAGATGTCTCATAATATGTCTGAGATGTAATCATTCTCCACCTAATGCACACAATGTAGATGTTTTTGTGGTAATGTGGTATGACTCTCAAGCGCATAACGGTTATAACTACTACTACCACTAATATTATTAATACATTTATAGTAAGAATTAAACAATAATACTTGTACGCATTTGTACAATTCTGTGGTTGCTACAGTATATCCCTGTCTGTCTTTTCAGATAAATGCATGTACTTGAAGGGATTACAACAGTATTTCACTGTTTTTCTGCCTGTCTGACTGCAGACAGGATTAGTTGTAAAATTAAAATGCTAAGACATCTTTTTCACTGCTCTTAGCATAGACTATTCATCACCGATGAACTCTTTGTTAATCCGTCCCCAGGCGACAATGTCTTGTCCAATAACTGGGAGCATTATTGCAGAGAGGAGATGCCTTCAGAGAACATACCTGACCATTTAACCTGGCGTTAAACTAAAGTGAACTGTGTCCTCTGAAGTGCCACCCCTTTCCTACAAAAACCAGGCTCAGAACGGAGACAGAGACTAGGAAGGGATCCACACTCTATTGTTTGAAGATGGCCGACTGTTTAAAAAAACATATTTCCCTTTAATTGCTTTGAACATAAAACACAGAAAATCCCCACGCTGCTCAGGGCTCCCAGAAGTAGGATTTTGGTCATGATTGATTGTTTACCTCTTTAAATGCGTTGTTGGATGCTAAGGCCAAACTATTATAGTGAAGCTGGGAGGATAGAGGAGAGGACAGGGTTGGGACTGTGCCCTGGCGCCAGTGGTAAAGCCCGTTGACATTGTCATCGACTTAGAGCCGGGCCGCCTGGCCACACAAACACCCCCTTGAGACACCATTGTTATGGGGGGACACAGTGGGCAGCCACACTGTAGACTATTCTCTGTTATGATTTTAAAATACGGAGGGTAATGTGATACAACTGTATGATGGTTTTAATAATGATACTTACGTCTTCCCAGCATATAGGCTTTCTATGGTACATATCCCTTCCCTGTAGCTTCCTGTACTTGTGTAGGTCATCAGGAAGTTGAAATGGCCAAGGCTATCTGATTATTGGGTTGTTTACTTATTACTGCACCATATTGATTAGGATATTTACACATACCGTATGTTTTAAGTTACTCAGTTATAATATTTGGTCATTATAATTCAGCTGTTTGAAAGTCCAACACTGATGACCCCACATACTGTCTCAAGCCACAACAAATATCACAGTAGTATATATTTTCTGTTGATAACCATGGATTTGAAAGATGAGCAATTTCAATGTCCAGTTGTCCATTCTTTAGAACATCCACAGACATATCCTGACTGGATCATTTCATCATCGTAGACTCATTTTCCCAAGCAGCCAGTGACCAGCCTAATATTTTGTCTGAATCCATCTGAACAGTATGAATAGAGATACATACTCATGAATATGTATCTATGTTTTTGAATCACTTTCCGACTTATCAACTCCATATTGACAGCTGAAAGGTCACGATTCGTAATAATATATGCCATTTAGCGTATGATTTCATTCAAAGCGACCTACAACAGTGGGGGCGTACCATTTTGTGCTGGTGGCCCCAGCGGGAATCAAACCCATGGTCCTGGTGTTGCTAGCGCGTCAGGCTCTTACCAACTGAACCACACAGGACCGTTCATAGGCTTGGCTGAATGAAAACTGCATAATTGAATTATCTTTCTTGATTTTCCTTTATGCTTCTTTTAATCCCAGTTAGTGGTCCCAAAAGCGGCCTAATATTGTGATTGGGACTGACAGAGTTCTGGAAATGGATGAGATCTGTTTGAAAGGTGACCTTTTAGAGCGGGACTCCCAGGACCCGCGGTCACAATACAGCTGCCTCAGCTCTTTAGTTCCTGTCTCCGTGTGTCACGTCAAAATATCTCCCCCTCATCAAGAAAACAGAAAAACTACCCCCCCCCCCCATCCCCCAAAGCAGTCTGAGGGAAATATCAACCATTATCACACCTGAGGTCCCTCTATTCTGATAACATCTGATAGCTAGTGCTACATGCTAATCACACCCTCCCTTTCTAATAGGTGATGCTAATGCTAACTAAGACCCAGAAGCCTTATAGTGTGTATTGGTTCCACATGTTAAGGCCAATCAGACCAAGAGATTACTTCATTACTCAAGGCGCCTCAGCCGATTACCCTATGGATGCTAATGTTGCATACTCACGTCATTAAACACGTTAAAGTGGTTTATTTCCTGAAGGTGTTGAAATATATATGGACTGAAATACTGGGCTGGCCGTGACTAGCAAGTCTCAGTGATGTTATTGAGACACTCAGAGGTGAGCGGGGAGCGTGCGAGCGTGTGTGTGCGTGTGTGTGTGTGTGTGTGTGTGTGTGTGTGTGTGTGAGAGCGAGGGAGCCGAGGTAGAGTAATACAGTTATGCTGCCAGTGTTGTTTTAATGTAGACATTACTATGGGAGAAGGCAGGCTAACTCATGCTGTAAACCACAGATCCAGCCGAGACATATCGCAGGGGACGGCAAACTGCAAATCGCCCCCTTTCAGAGTTTCTCATCGCTTGTTCCGTTCCGTAAAAACGCTTTGTAAGCAGGCTTATTTTCAGAGTCCCTCCATCCATACATTCCATACGTTTTGGAAAAACAAAACAGTGCCGTCGCCCCCGTACCAAACTGTCTGGGATTTTTTTAACATCTCATGAAATATGCATTTAGTACTCAGAGTTTGATGATGTCAGGGAGAGGAAGGCGTGGTGAACTTGCAGTGTTTCATAAAGACAGGTGTGTGATTTTAAAACAGGAAAAGCACTTGCACATCTGAAGATAGGCCCATCTGCACTTTCACTCTCTCCTATCTTTCCTAGGCATTTTCTGAAATGTTTTTATCGCGTATGAAATAAACGGCTCCAGCAGTGACCGCAACAAGCGTCTAAACTTTCAGAAACCAATGTATAGGCCGGGATAGATTTACCCGTATCAAGCTCTGGCGATGAACTAGTCAGGTCCCAATGGACGCCTCTAAATACTGTAGATGTACTGCAGTCAATTTGTGTGCTTCCTAAATAGCACCCTATTCCCTATATTGTGCACTACTTTTGACTAGAGCCCTATGGACCCTGGTGAAAAGTAGTACACTGTATTGGTCTTTCTATAAATAAAGGGGCCAATGTCTGACATCTGGGCCAACATTTCCAAATGGTTTGATATACATTTCATATTTAGGGAATAGGGTTCAATTTAGGACACAGTCTGTGTTTACTTCAGTGTCATCAAAACCTTTTAAAGGGGCAATACAGTTGTGTCTTGGCTTCTTCTTCTGAAGGGTAACTTGGCTCCTAAAGCGTTCAACTCTCTGACCTCTCACCTCTTGTGACAAGCAAGGCCAGTTAGCATGTGTGACTCTGTGAAATAGCTGACCTGTGACAGCACATGTGAATCATGACCAGGAATGTCATGTAACGAGGAGGTTGGCCAGAGAAAATAACCTGATATTGAAAGACGCCCTCTGTCATGAGATAGCATCGCGTTGGTCTTACTGACATGCGCCTGGACTGAGCTAGAGGGGTCAAGGGTCTGTGGGAGCAGACCTGTATGCTTTACAAGAGTCAAGAGTCTATGAAAATAACAGGTGAAAACCCTCTGGCTAGCCAGCCATATTCACCAGCCACTGAACACAGCCTGTCAGGGCTTTTAGTCAGTAAGTGGATCTGATCTGTATATGGTTGTGTGTGTTTAGCCTCACTATAAGCACTCGCTGTGTGTGTGTGTGTGTGTGTGTGTGTGTGTGTGTGTGTGTGTGTGTGTGTGTGTGTGTGTGTGTGTGTGTGTGTGTGTGTGTGTGTGTGTGGCCCCACCATAGGGACACAGCTTAAGACTCAACCTGGAACATTAGCAAGAGAAAACAGGCATAGTGTTTCCCTCACCAAACCACAGATGAATGACATCACCTCGAGCGCATACCTGCAATTGATTAAACTGCTGTTAAGCTGTGTTCTAAAGTGACTCCAGCTATCTGTTTTCATGCAGCCAAGAACCATACGATTTGAATTATTACTCGTTTTTTGATACGTCGGACTCGGGCCAATAGACTTTAATGGAATTCTGTTCTTCTATCGTCTGTTACTATACTACAACATTCTGGTGTTTATGTTCTGGATTTTCAAACATAATATGCCCAAAGTGTACAATAACACTCTGCTTTTTTTACCACTCACTGTTCTTATTTGACACACTTATTTGAGAAAGCGACCCTCACTAAGGGGAAAATGAAACAGAAACTTTATACATTTCCTTTTAAAGGAATGAAATGAGGTGTTTCCTTGCTTGGTAGGTAGACATGCACACACACACACACCCAGGCAGTCAGGGCCCCACTAGGTGGTCCTGGAGGAGACCTGTTGGCTCCTAAGTATCACTGACGTCTGTTATTATTACCCAATAACATCATTATTCCTGGAGGAACGAAGGAGAAATGTTCCCATTGTGTTGCAATGTGGTCCTAATCGTTTGATTTCATTTAATACCTGTTACTGTATTACAGATGACTAAAATGTTCGCTGGGAGTTGAGTTGAGAGCTGGGAGTTAAGAGCTGGGAGTTGAGAGCTGGGAGTTGAGAGTTGGGAGCTGGGAGTTAAGAGCTGGGAGTTGAGAGTTGAGAGCTGGGAGCTGGGAGTTGAGAGCTGGGAGTTGAGAGCTGAGAGTTGAGAGTTGAGAGCTGGGAGTTGAGAGCTGGGAGTTGAGAGCTGGGAGTTGAGAGCTGGGAGTTGAGAGCTGGGAGTTGAGAGCTGGGAGTTGAGAGCTGGGAGTTGAGAGCTGGGAGTTGAGAGCTGGGAGTTGGGAGTTGAGAGTTGAGAGCTGGGAGTTGAGAGCTGGGAGTTGAGAGTTGAGAGCTGGGAGTTGAGAGTTGAGAGTTGAGAGTTGGGAGTTGGGAGTTGAGAGTTGCGAGACGATTGACGAGATTCAAAGTTTGTTTTTGGCTTCTTGAGGGAATTGAGTAGTTTAGGTACGCGCTCCAGCAGGTATATCTCTCTGGTCACCATAGCAGCACCCACCTGTAGCACGCGCTCCAGCAGGTATATCTCTCTGGTCACCCCTAAAGCCAACTCCTCCTTTGGTCGTCTCTCCTTCCAGTTCTCTGCTGCCAATGACTGGAACGAACTACAAAAATCTCTGAAACTGGAAACACTTATCTCCCTCACTAGCTTTAAGCACCAGCTATCAGAGCAGCTCCCAGATCACTGCACCTGTACATAGCCCATCTATAATTTAGCACAAACTACTACCTCTTCCCCTACTGTATTTATTTATTTTGCTCCTTTGCACCATATTATTTATATTTTAACTTTGAACTTTCTTCAAATAACAAATCTACCATTCCAGTGTTTTACTTGCTATACTTTATTTACTTTGCCACCATGGCATTTTTTGCCTTCACCTCCCTTATCTCACATCATTTGCTCACATTGTATATAGTCTTATTTTTTTCTACTGTATTATTGACTGTATGTTTGTTTTACTCCATGTGTAACTCTGTGTTGTTGTATGTGTCGAACTGCTTTGCTTTATCTTGGCCAGGTCGCAATTGTAAATGAGAACTTGTTCTCAACTTGCCTACCTGGTTAAATAAAGGTTAAATAAAAATAAATAAATAAATAAAGGTACCAGATCTGTTTGTGCGATCATTGCCAAGCAAGAGTGGCAAGGAGTGAAATAAAAGCATAAACCGATCTGGGACCAGGGGGTATAAATTGAAAAGATTCTTTTACCACACGCTATTCGTTTTTGCCTTGAATCTTTCTTTACAGAGCAGTGTTTCATTACAGTCTTTCTGCTCAGTGGTGCATCATGTTTCCCATCATGTGTGAAGATGTTTAGCATCGTCACTAACACTTTGGTTTCAGAGGCTCACTGGCCATGCAGTTCTAAACAACGCTTAGTTATATCACTTTGGTTTCAGAGGCTCACTGGCCATGCAGTTCTAAACACCGCTTAGTTATATCACTTTGGTTTCAAGCTGTAGTCTGGGATTGGTAGGTTTGTTTTTGGATATGTAAATTAAGGGTATATAGCTGTTTATTCTTAGAGAATACAACTTAGTTCAACTACCATAACCCAGAATTTGCTTGTTTTATGAATGTGAGAGTGGTTACATCAAGACTGTGGTTACATCAAGTCCATCAGACTGCCCCTTTAAGCAGCTGTCCGTCTATGCTGTTCTAAACACTCCTGTCCTTAGTTACTGTCGTTATGTAGAGAAGCACATCGGGCACAAAATGTTTCCGGGATGTTTCCAGGAGAGATACAGACTCTATCTCTGTCATCACCACTTTGAAGAGGATGGATGGAAGCCCAGACCATTTAACACAATCAACATAGCCTCTCCTGGTGTATCATTTTTCCAAGCACATACTTTACACAGAGGCCTACTGAGAACTCACATTATACTCTAATTACTCTCAATTATACTGCAGTACAGCGTAGACTGATTCAAATAGGATGTTTTCCAAGGATGGGAACGGTGATGCAAAATATTGATCAAACATATAATTGTCATGCCTGCTGGTCACTGTGACCCACAGTGTGTGTGTGTGTGTGTGTGCGTGTGTGTGTGTGTGTGTGTGTGTGTCCATAAACCCTTCTTCAGTTGAGGGAAGAGGGGAACAGGGGATGAGCGTACAGTATGATAGGAGAAGGGGAGTGTTTCCTTAGTTCATTTCCTGTGTTTAGTCTGGCTGGGCGCTCAGCACATCCCCACATCCCAGGCAGCAGAAGCACGCTTTCATTTCCTCCATCGCAAGCATCCCTCCTTCCAACCCTCCCTCCCTCCATCCTGAAGTATGAATTACATTAGCAGGACTCTTTTTTAAAAATCTGTTGAGGTGTGTGTTTGTGTGTGTGTGTGTGTGTTTGTGTGTGTGTGTGTGTGTGTGTGTGTGCGTGTGCGTGTGCGTGGCGTGCACGTGACAAATGTTACAATCTCAAAGTCTACGGCTGTGAATAAATAAATCCCCTATACATTATACAGTACATGTAAAGCTGGAATCCACCCCTCCATCAGTCTCTTTCTATGGAGGCTGCCCTGGGTGAAGGAGGTGGTCCTGGTATCCTGGGTAAAGTCATGGAGGCTGCCCTGGGTGAAGGAGGTGATCCTGGAATCCTGGGTAAAGTCAAGGAGGTCATCCTGGTATCCTGGGTAAAGTCAAGGAGGTGATCCTGGTATCCTGGGTAAAGTCAAGGAGGTGATCCTGGTATCCTGGGTAAAGTCATGGAGGTGGTCCTGGTATCCTGGGTAAAGTCAAGGAGGTGATCCTGGTATCCTGGGTAAAGTCATGGAGGTGGTCCTGGTATCCTGGGTAAAGTCATGGAGGTGGTCCTGGTATCCTGGGTAAAGTCAAGGAGGTGATCCTGGTATCCTGGGTAAAGTCATGGAGGTGGTCCTGGTATCCTGGGTAAAGTCATGGAGGTGGTCCTGGTATCCTGGGTAAAGTCATGGAGGTGGTCCTGGTATCCTGGGTAAAGTCATGGAGGTGGTCCTGGTATCCTGGGTAAAGTCATGGAGGTGGTCCTGGTATCCTGGGTAAAGTCATGGAGGTGGTCCTGGTATCCTGGGTAAAGTCATGGAGGTGGTCCTGGTATCCTGGGTAAAGTCATGGAGGTGGTCCTGGTATCCTGGGTAAAGTCATGGAGGTGGTCCTGGTATCCTGGGTAAAGTCATGGAGGTGGTCCTGGTATCCTGGGTAAAGGAAATCAACACCGTAAGACTTAACTAAGACAGAGTGGTGGACAAAAGGAATAGAAGCTCTGTCTCCCTCTGTCCTACTGAGGTCACAGAGTAGGACAGAGGAGGTGACGGGTCTCATCTCCCATCAATAATGGTCTAAAGACAAGAGAGAGGAACACAGTAACCTAGACAGTATACCAGAGAGAAAAGAAGAGAATGGGAGAGGGAGGGAGAGGGGGAGAGAGGGAGAGGTACAGTATTAATCATTGGGCCTTGTTCCCTCACCTCCCTCCCTATAAATGGCACACAGCTAGAGACTCTCGCACCAAGCAGGACATGTCTGGAGAGATGAGGTCAGGCCTGAAATATATGGTGGCCTATTGTTGAAGTGATGGAGCTAGAGGGAAATAAAGTGAAGGAATTCATCACCGCAGATAACCTCTCTTGAGACATGTCACAGCACACCTAGTATCAATGTTTATAATGTCCTACAGTAAACCAACAGTACACACCTAGTATCAATGTGTATAATGTCCTACAGTAAACCAACAGTACACACCTAGTATCAATGTTTATAATGTCCTACAATAAACCAACAGTACACACCTAGTATCAATGTGTAAAATGTCCTACAGTAAACCAACAAAACATACCTAGTATCAATGTGTATAATGTCCTACAGTAAACCAACAGTACACACCTAGTATCAATGTTTATAATGTCCTACAATAAACCAACAGTACACACCTAGTATCAATGTGTATAATGTCCTACAGTAAACCAACAGTACACACCTAGTATCAATGTGTATAATGTCCTACAGTAAACCGACAGTACAGCCCACCTAGTATCAATGTTTATAATGTCCTACAATAAACCAACAGTACACACCTAGTATCAATGTGTATAATGTCCTACAGTAAACCGACAGTACAGCCCACCTAGTATCAATGTTTATAATGTCCTCCAGTAAACCAACAGTACAGCCCACCTAGTATCAATGTTTATAATGTCCTACAGTAAACCAACAGTACAGCCCACCTAGTATCAATGTTTATAATGTGCTACAGGAAACCAACAGTACACACCTAGTATCAATGTTTATAATGTCCTACAGTAAACCAACAGTACACACCTAGTATCAATGTTTATAATGTTCTACAGTAAACCAACAGTACAGCCCACCTAGTATCAATGTTTATAATGTCCTTCAGTAAACCAACAGTACACACCTAGTATTAATGTGTATAATGTCCTACAGTAAACCAACAGTACATACCTAGTATCAATGTTTATAATGTCCTACAGTAAACCAACAGTACACACCTAGTATCAATGTTTAAAAAGTCCTACAGTAAACCAACAGTACATACCTAGTATCAATGTTTATAATGTCCTACAGTAAACCAACTGTACAGCCCACCTAGTATCGATGTTTATAATGTCCTACAGTAAACCAACAGTACACACCTAGTATCAATGCTTATAATGTCCTACATAAACCAACAGTACAGCCCACCTAGTATCAATGTTTTTAATGTCCTACAGTAAACCAACAGTACACACCTAGTATCAATGTTTATAATGTCCTACAGTAAACCAACAGTACATACCTAGTATCAATGTGTATAATGTCCTACAGTAAACCAACAGTACACACCTAGTATCATTGTGTATAATGTCCTACAGTAAACCAACAGTACACACCTAGTATCAATGTGTATAATGTCCTACAGTAAACCAACAGTACACACCTAGTATCAATGTGTATAATGTCCTACAGTAAACCAACAGTACACACCTAGTATCAATGTTTATAATGTCCTACAGTAAACCAACACTACACACCTAGTATCAATGTTTATAATGTCCTACAGTAAACCAACAGTACACACCTAGTATCAATGTGTATAATGTCCTACAGTAAATCAACAGTACAGCCCACCTAGTATCAATGTGTATAATGTCCTACAGTAAACCAACAGTACACACCTAGTATCATTGTTTATAATGTCCTACATTAAACCAACAGTACATACCTAGTATCAATGTTTATAATGTTCTACAGTAAACCAACAGTACACACCTAGTATCAATGTTTATAATGTCCTACAGTAAACCAACAGTACAGCACACCTAGTATCAATGTGTATAATGTCCTACAGTAAACCAACAGTACAGCCCACATAGTATCAATGTGTATAATGTCCTACAGTAAACCAACAGTACAGCCCACCTAGTATCAATGTGTATAATGTCCCACAGTAAACCAACAGTACATACCTAGTATCAATGTGTATAATGTCCTACAGTAAACCAACGGTACACACCTAGTATCAATGTGTATAATGTCCTACAGTAAACCAACAGTACACACCTAGTATCAATGTTTATAATGTCCTACAGTAAACCAACAGTACAGCACACCTAGTATCAATGTGTATAATGTCCTACAGTAAACCAACAGTACAGCCCACCTAGTATCAATGTGTATAATGTCCTACAGTAAACCAACAGTACACACCTAGTATCAATGTGTATAATGTCCTACAGTAAACCAACAGTACACACCTAGTATCAAGGTGTATAATGTCCTACAGTAAACCAACAGTACACACCTAGTATCAATGTTTATAATGTCCTACAGTAAACCAACAGTACACACCTAGTATCAATGTGTATAATGTCCTACAGTAAATCAACAGTACAGCCCACCTAGTATCAATGTGTATAATGTCCTACAGTAAACCAACAGTACACACCTAGTATCATTGTTTATAATGTCCTACAGTAAACCAACAGTACATACCTAGTATCAATGTTTATAATGTTCTACAGTAAACCAACAGTACACACCTAGTATCATTGTTTATAATGTCCTACAGTAAACCAACAGTACATACCTAGTATCAATGTTTATAATGTTCTACAGTAAACCAACAGTACACACCTAGTATCAATGTTTATAATGTCCTACAGTAAACCAACAGTACACACCTAGTATCAATGTTTATAATGTCCTACAGTAAACCAACAGTACACACCTAGTATCAATGTGTATAATGTCCTACAGTAAACCAACAGTACACACCTAGTATCAATGTGTATAATGTCCTACAGTAAACCAACAATACACCACACCTAGTATCAATGTTTATAATGTCCTACAGTAAACCAACAGTACAGCACACCTAGTATCAATGTGTATAATGTCCTACAGTAAACCAACAGTACACACCTAGTATCAATGTTTATAATGTCCTACAGTAAACCAACAGTACAGCCCACTTAGTATCAATGTTGTTAATGTCCTACAGTAAACCAACAGTACACACCTAGTATCAATGTTTATAATGTCCTACAGTAAACCAACAGTACATACCTAGTATCAATGTGTATAATGTCCTACAGTAAACCAACAGTACACACCTAGTATCAATGTGTATAATGTCCTACAGTAAACAAACAGTACACACCTAGTATCAATGTGTATAATGTCCTACAGTAAATCAACAGTACAGCCCACCTAGTATCAATGTGTATAATGTCCTACAGTAAACCAACAGTACACACCTAGTATCATTGTTTATAATGTCCTACAGTAAACCAACAGTACATACCTAGTATCAATGTTTATAATGTTCTACAGTAAACCAACAGTACACACCTAGTATCAATGTTTATAATGTCCTACAGTAAACCAACAGTACACACCTAGTATCAATGTTTATAATGTCCTACAGTAAACCAACAGTACACACCTAGTATCAATGTGTATAATGTCCTACAGTAAACCAACAGTACACACCTAGTATCAATGTGTATAATGTCCTACAGTAAACCAACAATACACCACACCTAGTATCAATGTTTATAATGTCCTACAGTAAACCAACAGTACATACCTAGTATCAATGTGTATAATGTCCTACAGTAAACCAACAGTACAGCACACCTAGTATCAATGTGTATAATGTCCTACAGTAAACCAACAGTACATACCTAGTATCAATGTTTATAACGTCCTACAGTAAACCAACAGTACAGCCCACCTAGTATCAATGTTTATAATGTCCTACAGTAAACCAACAGTACACACCTAGTATCAATGTGTATAATGTCCTACAGTAAACCAACAGTACACACCTAGTATCAATGTTTATAATGTCCTACAGTAAACCAACAGTACACACCTAGTATCAATGTGTATAATGTCCTACAGTAAACCAACAATACAGCACACCTAGTGTCAATGTTTATAATGTCCTACAGTAAACCAACAGTACACACCTAGTATCAATGTTGATTATGTCCTACAGTAAACCAACAGTACACACCTAGTATCAATGTTTATAATGTCCTACAGTAAACCAACTGTACAGCCCACCTAGTATCAATGTTTATAATGTCCTACAGTAAACCAACAGTACACACCTAGTATCAATGTTTATAATGTCCTACAGTAAACCAACAGTACAGCCCACCTAGTATCAATGTGTATAATGTCCTACAGTAAACCAACAGTACACACCTAGTATCAATGTGTATAATGTCCTACAGTAAACCAACAGTACACACCTAGTATCAATGTGTATAATGTCCTACAGTAAACCAACAGTACACACCTAGTATCAATGTGTATAATGTCCTACAGTAAACCAACAGTACATACCTAGTATCAATGTGTATAATGTCCTACAGTAAACCAACAGTACACACCTAGTATCAATGTTTATAATGTCCTACAGTAAACCAACAGTACACACCTAGTATCAATGTTTATAATGTCCTACAGTAAACCAACAGTACACACCTAGTATCAATGTTGATAATGTCCTACAGTAAACCAACAGTACACACCTAGTATCAATGTTTATAATGTCCTACAGTAAACCAACAGTACACACCTAGTATAAATGTGTATAATGTCCTACAGTAAACCAACAGTACATACCTATCATTACTTATCTTAAGGCCATTGGACAAACAAGAGTAAGCTGAGGACCCACTGGTTATAGTCATTTTTACATTTACATTTACGTCATTTAGCAGACGCTCTTATCCAGAGCGAGTTACAAATTGGTGCATTCACCTTATGATATCCAGTGGACAACCACTTTACAATAGTACATCTATATCTTTAAAAAAAAAAAAAATTATGTGGGGGTAGGGGGGAGGTTAGAAGGATTACTTTTTCCTATCCCAGGTATTCCTTAAAGAGGTGGGGTTTCAGGTGTCTCCGGAAGGTGGTGATTGACTCCGCTGTCCTGGCGTCGTGAGGGAGCTTGTTCCACCATTGGGGTGCCAGAGCAGCGAACAGTTTTGACTGGGCAGAGCGGGAACTGTGCTTCCGCAGAGGTAGGGAGGCGAGCAGGCCAGAGGTGGATGAACGCAGTGCCCTTGTTTGGGTGTAGGGCCTGATCAGAGCCTGAAGGTACGGAGGTGCCGTTCCCCTCACAGCTCCATAGGCAAGCACCATGGTCTTGTAGCAGATGCGAGCTTCAACTGGAAGCCAGTGGAGTATGCGGAGGAGTGGGGTGACGTGAGAGAACTTGGGAAGGTTGAACACCAGATGGGCTGCGGCGTCTGGTGTCATGATGGACGGTGTACATTTTCTATGTCATTGTTTTTCTTATTTGTGTGGAGGTGTAGTAAAGAGCATAGAAGTAGTATGGATTATATCAGTGGTGAAAATGGTACTATGTTGACGTCCAGGTGTAATTTCTGAGTACACTTATACAGCAAAGTACACCTCTAAATGTGTTTCCAGTATTATCTGGAAGGCAACATCCTGTTGTGTCTTACATTAACATGTACAGTACAGGATATACACTTTAACATGTACAGTACAGGATATACACTTTAACATGTACAGTACAGGATATACACTTTAACATGTACAGTACAGGATACACACTTTAACATGTACAGTACAGGATATACACTTTACAGGACATACACTTTAAAGTGTATATTCTGTACTGTACATGTTAAAGTGTATATCCTGTATGTTCAACGCTCCATCTGGGCTGCATTAGTGTGTGCAGGGGCCGTGTGAAATGCTCATCTGGCTAGCGCTGTGTTCGTGTGTGTGTGTGTGTGTGTGTGTGTGTGTGTGTGTGTGTGTGTGTGTGTGTGCGCCTGTGCATGCGTGTGTGTTGTGCGTGTGCATGTGTGTGTGCCCTAGTTGGGAGTTGGCTGGAGATGAGGGGACCCTGAAGCCCAGAGGGATGGACAGAGTGGTGGAGTGAGAGAGAGGTGCGGTGGAGAGAGAGAGGGTGAGAGCAGCCTGGTCACTAGAAACGCACGTTGATTTCAGACGTTTGAAAAGGTCCTGAGGATGTCCATACATACCACCCTCTGCTCTCACCAAAACAACGATACATACCGCCCTCTGCTCTCACCAAAACAACGATACATACCGCCCTCTGCTCTCACCAAAACAACGATACATACCACCCTCTGCTCTCACCAAAACAACGATACATACCACCCTCTGCTCTCACCAAAACAACGATACACACCACCCTCTGCTCTTACCAAAACAACAATACATGCCACCCTCTGCGCTCACCAAAACAACGATACATACCACCCTCTGCGCTCACCAAAACAACAATACATACCACCCTCTGCGCTCACCAAAACAACGATACATACCACCCTCTGCGCTCACCAAAACAACGATACATACCACCCTCTGCGCTCACCAGAACAACGATACATACCACCCTCTGCTCTCATCAAAACAACGATACATACCACCCTCTGCGCTCACCAAAACAACGATACATACCACCCTCTGCGCTCACCAAAACAACGATACATACCACCCTCTGCTCTCACCAAAACAACAATACATGCCACCCTCTGCGCTCACCAAAACAACAATACATGCCACCCTCTGCGCTCACCAAAACAACAATACATGCCACCCTCTGCGCTCACCAAAACAACGATACATACCACCCTCTACGCTCACCAAAACAACGATACATACCACCCTCTGTGCTCACCAAAACAACAATACATGCCACCCTCTGCGCTCACCAAAACAACGATACATACCACCCTCTGCGCTCACCAAAACAACAATACATGCCACCCTCTGCGCTCACCAAAACAACGATACATACCACCCTCTGCGCTCACCAAAACAACATTTCATGCCACCCTCTGCGCTCACCAAAACAATGATACATACCACCCTCTGCGCTCACCAAAACAACAATACATGCCACCCTCTGCACTCACCAAAACAACGATACATACCACCCTCTGCGCTCACCAAAACAACGATACATACCACCCTCTGCGCTCACCAAAACAACGATACATACCACCCTCTGCGCTCACCAAAACAACGATACATACCACCCTCTGATCTCACCAAAACAACGATACATACCACCCTCTGCGCTCACCAAAACAACGATACATACCACCCTCTGCGCTCACCAAAACAACGATACATACCACCCTCTGCGCTCACCAAAACAACGATACATACCACCCTCTGCTCTCACCAAAACAACGATACATACCACCCTCTGCTCTCACCAAAACAACGATACATACCACCCTCTGATCTCACCAAAACAACGATACATACCACCCTCTGCGCTCACCAAAACAACGATACATACCACCCTCTGCGCTCACCAAAACAACGATACATACCACCCTCTGCGCTCACCAAAACAACGATACATACCACCCTCTGCTCTCACCAAAACAATGATACATACCACCCTCTGCTCTCACCAAAACAACGATACATACCACCCTCTGCTCTCACCAAAACAACGATACATACCACCCTCTGCGCTCACCAAAACAACGATACATACCACCCTCTGCGCTCACCAAAACAACGATACATACCACCCTCTGCTCTCACCAAAACAACGATACATACCACCCTCTGCGCTCACCAAAACAACGATACATACCACCCTCTGCTCTCACCAAAACAACGATACATACCACCCTCTGCGCTCACCAAAACAACGATACATACCACCCTCTGCTCTCACCAAAACAACGATACATACCACGCTCTGCTCTCACCAAAACAACGATACATACCACCCTCTGCGCTCACCAAAACAACGATACATACCACCCTCTGCTCTCACCAAAACAACGATACATAACACCCTCTGCTCTCACCAAAACAACGATACATACCACCCTCTGCGCTCACCAAAACAACGATACATACCACCCTCTGCGCTCACCAAAACAACGATACATACCACCCTCTGCTCTCACCAAAACAACGATACATACCACCCTCTGCGCTCACCAAAACAACGATACATACCACCCTCTGCTCTCACCAAAACAACGATACATACCACGCTCTGCTCTCACCAAAACAACGATACATACCACCCTCTGCGCTCACCAAAACAACGATACATACCACCCTCTGCTCTCACCAAAACAACAATACATAACACCCTCTGCTCTCACCAAAACAACGATACATACCACCCTCTGCGCTCACCAAAACAACGATACATACCACCCTCTGCGCTCACCAAAACAACGATACATACCACCCTCTGCTCTCACCAAAACAACGATACATACCACCCTCTGCGCTCACCAAAACAACGATACATACCACCCTCTGCTCTCACTAAAACAACGATACATACCACCCTCTGCGCTCACCAAAACAACGATACATACCACCCTCTGCTCTCACCAAAACAACGATACATACCACGCTCTGCTCTCACCAAAACAACGATACATACCACCCTCTGCGCTCACCAAAACAACGATACATACCACCCTCTGCTCTCACCAAAACAACGATACATACCACCCTCTGTGCTCACCAAAACAACAATACATGCCACCCTCTGCTCTCACCAAAACAACGATACATACCACCCTCTGTGCTCACCAAAACAACAATACATGCCACCCTCTGCGCTCACCAAAACAACGATACATACCACCCTCTGCACTCACCAAAACAACGATGGGACACCACTGGGCTCAAACTCACCACACTCAGAGCCAGAGCACGCTGCTTAGACAGCTGCACCACAGCAGTCCACAATGCTCTTGTAAGCAGGGAGGGTACTTGATGACAGTATATAAATGGAGACAGCACATTTTTAAAAATGCTTTCGTTTTATGCTTTCCCCAAACTATAGCCCTAAACTTAACCACTCTGAATTCAAACCTAAACTTAACCCTTTAAGTTGTTTATGTTTAAACCCTGTAACCACATGGAATTAATGGGTCAAAATCAAAAAACGACGTTAATCCAATTACGTCAAATCCCGAAGTGAAACTATGAGATCAGGTTGCAGCGAGATATAGATAGGGAGGGTCGAGGGTGAGGGAAAGAGAGCGAGGTGATGAAGATAGATGGACAGAAATAGGGAGCGAGTATGTGTGTGTGTGTGTGTGTGTGAGTGAGTGAGTGTGAGTGTGAGTGTGAGTGTGAGTGTGAGTGTGAGTGTGAGAGAGAGAGAGAGAGAGAGAGAGAGAGAGAGAGAGAGAGAGAGAGAGAGAGAGAGAGAGAGAGAGAGAGAGAGAGAGAGAGAGAGAGAGAGAGAGGAGAGAGAGAGAGAGAGAGAGAGAGAGAGAGAGAGAGAGAGAGAGACCCAGGCAGGCTGTTGACATTGACTTGTCCTAACACTTCACCAGTCATGTGAAAGATGCTCCTGCAGGAGAGGAGGAGGGGTTACAGAGCAGACTCACTGCCTCACAGCTACAAATACACCGTCATTCTGTGTGTGTGTCATGTGCATTTAGCTGTGTATACTGTACCATTACCTACTACACTATACATGTGTCTACTGTCTGGTCATGTGTGCGTAACAGTATGTATATACTTAGGCTACTTATTTGAGTGCATATGATCTACCTTCCTGAAAATAGAGGCCAAGGCCCTGTGACCTATAGTCAGTAACTCCATTCTGTGCAGGAGGACAGACAGGTGTGTAGCCCTGCCTCTCGCTGTGTCTCTGCCCCTGTCTGGGGCCCCAGAGGTCTTGTGCCAAACTGTAGGCAGCTCTGCTCCATCCCTGGATCTGGGAAGCAGCCCCATAGGCACAGCTTCTGGGATCAGTGCTGGCACATGTGTCACTTCCACATGTCACTGTGTGTCTCTCTGTCCGTCCACCCGTCTGTTCCTCGGTTTGACTTACAGTGAGGGAAAAAAGTATTTGATCCCCTGCTGATTTTCTACGTTTGCCCGCTGACAAAGAAATTATCAGTCTATAATTTTAATGGTAGGTTTATTTGAACAGTGAGAGACAGAATAACAGCAAAAAAATCCAGAAAAATGTAAAAAATGTTACAAATTGATTTGCATTTTAATGAGGGAAATAAGTATTTGACCCCCTCTCAATCAGAAAGCTTTCTGGTTCCCAGGTGTCTATTATACAGGTAACGAGCTGAGATTAGGAGCACACTCTTAAAGGGAGTGCTCCTAATCTCAGTTTGTTACCTGTATAAAAGACACGTGTCCACAGAAGCAATCAATCAATCAGATTCCAAACTCTCCACCATGGCCAAGACCAAAGAGCTCTCCAAGGATGTCAGGGACAAGATTGTAGACCTACACAAGGCTGGAATGGGCTACAAGACCATCGCCAAGCAGCTTGGTGAGAAGGTGACAACAGTTGGTGCGATTATTCGCAAATGGAAGAAACACAAAAGAACTGTCAGTCTCCCTCGGCCTGGGGCCCCATGCAAGATCTCACCTCGTGGAGTTGCAATGATCATGAGAACGGTGAGGAATCAGCCCAGAACTACACGGGAAGATCTTGTCAATGATCTCAAGGCAGCTGGGACCATAGTCACTAAGAAAACAATTGGTAACACACTACGCCGTGAAGGACTGAAATCATGCAGCGCCCGAAAGGTCCCCCTGCTCAAGAAAGCACATATACATGCCTGTCTGAAGTTTGCCAATGAACATCTGAATGATTCAGAGGACAACTGGGTGAAAGTGTTGTGGTCAGATGAGACCAAAATGGAGCTCTTTGGCATCAACTCAACTCGCCGTTTTTGGAGGAGGAGGAATGCTGCCTATGACCCCAAGAACACCATCCCCACCGTCAAACATGGAGGTGGATACATTATGCTTTGGGGGTGTTTTTCTGCTAAGGGGACAGGACAACTTCACCGCATCAAAGGGACGATGGATGGGGCCATGTACCGTCAAATCCTGGGCGAGAACCTCCTTCCCTCAGCCAGGGCATTGAAAATGGGTCGTGGATGGGTATTCCAGCATGACAATGACCCAAAACACACGGCCAAGGCAACAAAGGAGTGGCTCAAGAAGAAGCACATTAAGGTCCTGGAGTGGCCTAGCCAGTCTCCAGACCTTAATCCCATAGAAAATCTGTGGAGGGAGCTGAAGGTTTGAGTTGCCAAACGTCAGCCTCAAAACCTTAATGACTTGGAGAAGATCTGCAAAGAGGAGTGGGACAAAGTCCCTCCTGAGATGTGTGCAAACCTGGTGGCCAACTACAAGAAACGTCTGACCTCTGTGATTGCCAACTAGGGTTTTGCCACCAAGTACTAAGGCATGTTTTGCAGAGGGGTCAAATACTTATTTCCCTCATGAAAATGCAAATCAATTTACAACATTTTTTACATGCGTTTTTCTGGATTTTTTTGTTGTTATTCTGTCTCTCACTGTTCAAATAAACCTACCATTAAAATTATAGACTGATCATTTCTTTGTCAGTGGGCAAACGTAGAAAATCAGCAGGGGATCAAATACTTTTTTCCCTCACTGTATCTCTTATTTTCTGGTGATGGGGAACAGGGAACAAATCTGCATTCTTTTGGTTGGAAAATCAGAAATGTCCCCCCAGGTGTGTGTGTGTGTGTTAATGTGTGGTAGTGAGCTAGGAACAAGGTGAGGGAGGGGGATAGAGAGATGAAGTGCTTTGACGATGTTGATGTGTCTTCTATCTCACAGTTGGTATGAATGATTTCTGTGTGATTGGACCGCATCTCAAACACCAGGGGTTCTTTTATCTACCTTCACACTTATGCATTTATCAATCTATCTCCCCTTTCAGCCAGAGCCCATCTATGTCTATTTACCGGCATTGCACAGCGCTTTTTTTGATTAGGCTGTTAAAATCAGTGGATAGACGTGTCCTTTTATTCTGAATAGAGTGTACGGAATGATTGATATCGGAGTGTACGGAATGATTGATATCCATAATTGTGAGGCTTTAGACCAGAGAGAGAACAATGTTACGGATAATGGCTTTTAATAGTGGTAACTTGTTGAGAATAGAGTGCTCTCTGAAAAGACTAAATATTATTTGTTTGGTTTCTCAGAGCAATTGAGCAATAATTGAAATACTGGCTCTGACCTAGAAAAAAATAAACAAAGTTGACATAAGAATTCTGAAATAATTAACGCTACATACGAATTCCTTAATGTGGATTTTGGACTACGTGCTGCAATATTTATTTTCTATCCGTGTTAGTTCCACTAGTTGTACTGGTGTTTTTAGTTTTGCTGTGACATTATTCCACAATAGCCGTTAGCATTTGTATTACCGTGTTATAGTGTTTCCCTCCATCGTTCATTCAGTATGTCATTAAACAGACAAACACGGACTTCAAAGGTAAAGTGGGCATTGATATTTGGAATTAAATCCCCAATCAATGTGAAAACCATTGAACTAGCTTCAAACGTTTCAGATTGAGTCGGCCTGCTGTGAAAATGCTAACCGTTAGGCCGCAGTTCTCCCTGTGGTAGGCAGCACAGCCGTAGCGACGCTATGTCCATTATGCCCTGCTTTCCAAAGACATGTCCTTTTTTAGGTTTTGTCCCTCAGGTTAGTGTCAGCTAAATTAATAATACATAAAGAGAAAAACAAAAAGAAAACACTTTTATATTTCATAGCAAAAATAATTACTTGAGTATGGGCTAACGACTATATTGTATTGTACATTCCTTACACTGCTTCATCTTGTATTCATTGGTTCCCTAAATAGTTGTTTTTTGACAGAATAATGTCCGGTTGTAATCTTTTGTAACAAATGATAGAATTTTTGGGCGTAATAATGTCCTGTCTTTTAACCTATCACCTCGACACCGCGGGGTGGGACTATTTTCAGTCCGGCCATTACATTGAATAAAACCGGTGTTTAAACCTTTAAACCTGAAATGGGTCCTTTCCAAGCAAGACCATGTTTCGCATAAGGAGACGTGAGAGAGGTTGAGATGCTACAATCAAATCATGTCATGACCACTGCACCACGCTCACATGCACTAGCTCTCCAGCACGCCGCCATGGCAACCAGAAACACATGGCATGCTTCGTTTGGTTCTGGTGCAAGGCAGTACCACCCTCCCACCGGCTTCCACTTCACTCCACCCAACCCCAGCCAGGGAGGGAGTAGGGATATTGGCTGTGCACGTCTATCTACTGCACCTGTTAACCGCCCGGCAACCGGCCGTGCACTCAGTCTGAGGTGAGGCATCAGAGGAAGGCAACGAGGGCAAAGCTTGTTAAAAGTTCATCCCTTTTGCTTGGCTTGTAACAGGTTGTGTGTCTGGGTGTAGGTCTGTATCAACAGGGTTTTTAGTTTCATGAGACTCAGTATGTCGACTAAGAGGTGGGGCTCAGTGGCAAAGCCGAACGGGAGTTGCAACATAACTGTCCAACTCTAACTTGATCCTTACTAAAATGATGAATCTGCCCCTGAGCTTGTCTGACTGATTTTACAGTTAAAAAGATAGAAGAGGCAGAAGTTATATTACTGGTATAACAGGTGGACGGTCTGTCTGATATTTTGCTCCTCTTTCCCAGGTCATTATATTGTGGATCAAAGAACGATGCTGGTTAAACCAAGACCTATTTGGTCATCTCAAAATGTGTGTTTGGTTTGGTTAGTTGCAAGAAATATTGGTCTCTATTAAATATTTGCTGGCTTTATACACTGAGTGTACAAAACATTAGGAACACTTTCCTAATATTGAGTTGCACCCCCTTTTGCCCTCAGAACAGCCTCCTGTTGGGGCATGGACTCTACAAGGTGTCGAAAGCGTTCCACAGGGATGCTGGCCCATGTTGACTCCAATGCTTCCCACAGTTGTGTCAAGTTGACTGGATGTCCTTTGGGTGGTGGACCATTCTAGATACACACGGTTGAGCGTGTAAAACCCAGCAGTGTTGCAGTTCTTGACACACTCAAACCGGTGCACCTGGCACCTACTACCATACCCCATTCAAATGACACTTAAAGCCTTTGTGTTGCCCATTCACCCTCTGAATTTTTTATTTTACCTTTATTTAACTGGGCAAGTCAGTTAAGAACAAATTCTTATTAACAATGACGGCCTACCCCGGCCAAACCCGGACGACGCTGGGCCAATCGTGCGCCGCCCTAAGGGACTCCCAAACACGGCCGGATGTGATGCAGTCAGGATTCGAACCAGGTACTGTAGTGACGCCTCTTGCACTAAGAGCCCCAATGGCACACATACACAGTCCATGTCTCAAGGCTTAAACATCCTTCTTTAACCTCTCCTCCCCTTCATCTATACTGATTGAAGTGGATTTAACAAGTGACATCAATAAGGGATCATAGCTTTCACCTGGATTCACCTGGTCAGTCTGTGTCATGGAAAGAGCAGGTGTTCTTAATGTTTTGTACACTGTGTATGTCAAAGGCTGTAAAATATGTGCATATTTTCAGTTCCAGTCAACTGTTTGACCCAGACATGACCTCTTGACATTTGACTATTAACATTGATATCAAAGTCAAAGCAAAAGGACATGGTCTGCATCTGCATGTTGGCAGGAATAGAAAAAAAGTAATATTCCAGTAATTATTTTTACTTTCTAGTGGGGTGGCTGGCTTCAATATATGTTAAAATATTATGCTCTGTTTGTCCTCAGTTTCATCTTGTAATATTACTGGAAAAAGTACACAATCGGTTATTACTGTACCTGGCACCAAATGGTACAGGACTGCTTGTTTAACGGAATTCCAAATAATTGTACCCTGCCGTCTCTAAGCAGGCCTAATTATGGCAACCTACTTATACAAATATGTGACCGTAAAATAAAACAACAAAACGATGCATTTATTAACATGTCATAACAACTGATGAAAGCTGCAAGCTGCTCTGTCCTAAACAAATAACCCTGCCCCTGTGCCTATACACCATCCTCTCCAAATCGAAGCCCTAAATCCACTATCAGAGTGTGTAGCCTAATCAGTACCAACGCAGACGTCTTCATCTGCTTCGACATCCGTCGCGGAGTCATTTATCACACCGCGACGCAACTCATGGATGCCCCTTAAATTATTACCCATATAGTGCTAGATATACATACTGATTGGACGCAGCAGGGGGAACACTGGGTCTTTACATCGACTGACTGCGAGGGGGAGACGCTCCATCGTGCGCAGGACAACAATATCTATCTAGACCTTGAGACCTCTCCGTTCTTTTGAAAATACAAAATAGCCACCTTGCTTGTACCGTTGGCGGTCGGAAGAGTGTGAGAGAGTGCCTTTTCTTTTGCTCGTTTTGTCACGTCAAGGAGACGTGAAGTTTACGGAGGCAGTGGGTTCTCCCGGCGCAGATAGGCTACAACAATCGTAACTCGATCTCCCCCTGTTTTGTGTCGTCTGTGGTTGGTAGGGTCCTCAGTAGTTACACATGTGTGGTTGTCACTGCTGGACCGTGTCATGCTCGAATCCTCTGCTTCTTTCACTGCGCTGTCCTCTACTGTTGAGTGATCAGACAGTCTTCACTGTTGTTCTAGGGCAGTGAATATCTGTCAACAGCCCGTCGGCGACATTGGTATGTTTTATATTTCCATTGAAGCTACGGGACTATCCTATCGTTTTGAAATAGCTGGAGTGAGAGTTGTGTTTGCCAGAACCTTTGTTTTACCACCGACTATTCCATTCAGAGAGCAGCGACGCATTCCCTAGAAGTTGGAGCATCGTTTGGTGAAGTTTTGACACACCGGTACTGAACAACAATGGGATTCTAATCGGACAAATCCACACCAGGTAGGGCCCTAAACTGTACTGTCCTGTTGTCATGTATTTATTTTAATATTGTCCAAATGATACACACATTTATTAGCCGGGTATTGGTATGGCTAGTGTTTACTTCCTGTGAGAGTTGTTGATAAATTACGCGCCGTTCGTGTTTTACAAGCGCTTGACGTGAGAGGTGCCATAGGAATATCCCATTTCATATGTTGAGGTACCGTCCGTAGCGTAGATGTCTGTTGTGTATTGTGAAACTTCTGAACTACTTTGATCAGAATAAACTGGCATATGTGCATGTTATTTGATTACGCATTGTTGGACACATTAAAATAGTTCATCTGCACACTTGCTTAAAATAAGCACCACAAATATATATATACATATATATAAATTGCCTTTTGATTGCGTACAGCTGAAGGCCTACAGTAATTTTATGTTGTATTTAATCCATCCACACAACTATATGTCAGTTATTTAAAAAAAATTAAAATGTATTTAGTTCTCTGACATTGTTGCTATTTCGCAAACTTGGGAGACATCGCTGCCATTTATGAGTGCCATTGTTGTTGCTCATGGAGATGTATTTAGTCCTTTAATCTTTCTGCCAGTGTTAGTTTGTATCAGGTGCTCTTTGGCGCACAGGTCGATAATCAGACAAATGCATAAAATGGAAAAAATAATACATCGTTGTCTTCCTTCTCTACAAAGGCATCAAATACATGATATGTTGCTCCACTGTATTATTAATACACTGTATCATTACGGTTTATATGGGACCTTTCAAAACACATAACAGTACACTGTAAAGCTTTCAGTTTGTCATAATTTCTGGGCATACGGTGTTGGTTATCAATAACGTGTGTTGGTTTATTATAAGGGACCGGCTTCGTCCCTTCACTGGCTCCTTAAAGCTGTAGCCTGACAGATGTATCCCCATATAAGTAGTCTTAGGGCTCTATTCAATGTGTATCGCTGAAGCGTTACAGACTGCAGATATAAATATAAAAGTAATTTACATTGAGCCAAATATGCCGCGTTTACAGTGAATGCAGTCTCTGCGACCGCGGGAACATTGCCTTTAATTTTCAATTGCGCTATAAAGCGGCTCTTCAGCGTTACGGATTGAATATAGACCCTAGTCTTTATCCAACGGGATGCCAACAATGCGATATAATAGTATACGCTACCGGTATACCAAAATATTTCAAAAGCTTCCAGGTCACATTAATTTTTAAAAAGGACTATGAATCATGTCGTTGTCCCTCAGATAGATATGGTGCAGAGTGTGTAGTGTGTGATTTGGCTGACTTCTTTGCCCTGTGCCCTTCTTTTCCCCGGAGGCACTGAGCCTGCGGGTCCCTTTAGCCTACAGCAGAAATAAAATGTTCCGTAATTCACATTCATTTGAATGTAACCCCCAGGTTAGGCTATTTTAAGATATGGGGTGGAACATTGTTTAAGGGTTTATATTGGTTAAAGAAACAGCAGGCCTGTAACAATGATTTATTAGACCGTCACTTTATTAAACACCAGTAACACCAGTTTAAATGTGTAATGCTGTCAAACATTTTGTAGTTATTTCAGTACATACTGACTGTTTTCAGTTTTTCTTAAAGGTCAGCACTATCACTTTACAGTTGTAGATTATTTCATTGAAAAGGTGCATACGGTTCTGTTGCATCTTGTTCTCAGAATCAGCACACCACCTTTACTCAGTATTATTATTGATTTATTATTGACTGTATGTTTGTTTTACTCCATCTGTAACTCCGTGTTGTTGTATGTGTGGAACTGCTACGCTTTATCTTGGCCAGATCGCAATTGTAAATGAGAACTTGTTCTCAACTTGCCTACCTGGTTAAATAAAGGTGAAATAAAATAAATTAAAAAAGTAGAAATAGGGACACACACACACTAGTATTTTCCATTAAAACATTTCATATAATTCAACATAATATAATTCAATTTTTTTTTAAACATTGTAAATTTAGATTGCACTCTTATAATTTTTTGAACAATTTTTTTTATAAACCATTTATAGTGGTTGACTCCAGTAGTTTAGACCAGTGGCCTCTAAACAGCCTGGACATGGTGCAGACAGCCAGTGTAGGTGAAAAGAGCCAAGGTATCTTCATGTTCTGTAATTGCGGCTGAAAAATGAGACTGAAGATAGAGGCCGACGAAAGATTCCTGGATCCTCCTAAATAGGCCTTTCTTTAAACAGGGACTGGGCCATATAGAGTTTAACCAGGCTATAATCTGGCACTGCATAGAGAGATTTGATACACAGCTAAACTATTATAGTTCAGTCTTGTGTGTTTCTCGGAGAGAGAAAGCGGACAGATATTTGTTCTGTTCTGTTCAAGCTGTCTCTCATTTTCACTCCGGTATTGTACATCTTTTGTGGTATTTTTACTCTATTTTTCAAATGATTGTGCTCACTTTCATTGTGCGAGGAAGTTTTATGTTCTTTTTGATAGCCTAACCTTGAATTTCTTTGTGGCCATACTTTGGTTTGTAGCCAGCCGGTCTTCTGAGCAGGCACAGGGAGCCTGTCGGTCTTCTGAGCAGGCACAGGGAGCCTGCCGGTCTTCTGAGCAGGCACAGGGAGCCTGCCGGTCTTCTGAGCAGGCACAGGGAGCCTGCCGGTCTTCTGAGCAGGCACAGGGAGCCTGCCGGTCTTCTGAGCAGGCACAGGGAGCCTGCCGGTCTTCTGAGCAGGCACAGGGAGCCTGCCGGTCTTCTGAGCAGGCACAGGGAGCCTGCCGGTCTTCTGAGCAGGCACAGGGAGCCTGCTGATCTTCTGAGCAGGCATAGGGCTGTTGTTGGGCAGACAACTGTGTTGTCGTACAGTGTAAACACATCTGTTTGGTTTAGTGTAGTCTATGTCCAGCCTACATAACGTATGGCACTGGCATCCACATACAGTACTGCTATGTGTCCTCTAGATGTGTCCTCTAGATGTGTCCTCTAGATGTGTCCTCTAGATGTGTCCTCTAGATGTGTCCTCTAGATGCCTGCTGTATGTCATTTGATCCTGTGACCCTTCAGTTATATAACTGAAATTGCAAAGGGGAACTGTATGATTAGGCTAGGTAATCAAGAACCATAATGAAAGATATTTAATTGCCTTTTAGTGAGGAAATTGCTGTATTTAAATTCCTGCCCTAAACAATAACCTTTACGACCAATATTTTGAAGGTAATAAGAAAACACCAAAAGTTAGTTTGTGAAAAACGAAAAATAAATGTATATTATTTAGGTCTAGATTTGAGGATCGGAACATTATGTATTTGACACACCTTCTTTGCAGAAGGCATTGTCTTTATGAAACGCCCCTGGTAGGCCTAATTCAGAGGGTGAGGTGGGGTGGAGCGGGGTGAGGTGGGGTGGAGTGGGGTGAGGTGGGGTGGAGTGGGGTGAGGTGGGGTGGAGCGGGGTGAGGTGGGGTGGAGCGGGGTGAGGTGGGGTGAGGTGGGGTGGAGCGGGTGGGGTGGGGTGGAGCGGGGTGAGGTGGGGTGGGCGGGTGAGGTGGAGCGGGTGAGGTGGGGTGGAGCGGGGTGAGGTGGGGTGAGGTGGGGTGGGCGGGTGAGGTGGGGTGGAGCGGGGTGAGGTGGGGTGGGGTGGGCGGGTCAAATGAATTTGAAGTGCAGTCGTAATCAATTTCTGACGTAGTTCGGTGCACTAGGGGGACGTCGATCTCCCATGTCCCCAAAAAAATCTGATTTTATTAGTTCACATTAACTCTCAAATGATTGATGGGATCACTTTGGAGATCTGAGGTTTCATTTGTTACTCATACGTAGCCAGTGATTTTTTTTAAACCCTCATGACAGGGCCTTTGGTGGCGGTGGTGCGGGGTACTTTAGATGGAGAGAAGGCATCATTTGTTACTATAATGATGTTAATAAAGTCCCGTTTGGCCGCCGTGATCCTCACTCTAAATCCATGCCCAGGTGTGACCGGTTGAAAGACGGTTGCCACTTGTCATTCTGATCGCATCAGCGGTGTGTGTTCTTATTCAGAGGAGTAGGTGTTACTTCCCTGTGTGCACCAGATGGTTCATTCTGTGTAAATATAGCCTCTAATTCATTTTTCAGTGACATATTGAAGTGTTAATTCTGTCAAATGTGCCTACGCTTCATTAATACTATCAGATCAATGCCGTTTGAACAGAGAACCCAGTACTTCACATCAGAGGCTTGCCAAACGATAGGGCAAGAGAGAGACGTAGAGGCCTGGAGAATGCCTCCTCTCCTTAGACAGACGGTGGCCATGGTATAGCAGCCATGAAAACTGAAGCGAGGCCAAGGTAGAGCGACAGATGTATAGAAGAGCAGGGAGTAAGGGAATAGCCACCAAGGGCATGCACAAGGCTGATTCACCAGCAGCTTGTTAAGTGTGGTGCGTGAGCAGTGCAGCAGAGGAGAGGAGCGGCGGCACCAAGCGCCACACTCTGCCTGGAATAGCGTGTTTCATTGGAGCAGGGCTCATTGCAGCCCAGCCATGCTGAAACGGGGGAGGGTCGGGGGTGAGGAGGAGGGGAGAGAGGGAGGGAGGAGGAGATGGGGGTAGAGGAGAGGCTCCCTTGCGCCACGGGCAAGCAGTGCACACCAGCCCCAGCCAAGCTCCCGAGCAGCTCCCAGCTCACTGAGTTGAGTGGTGAAGTGGTGGCATGGTGGGACGAGGAAAAGGAAAGGGAGGACAGCTCCTCTGTCTGTCTGTGACTTTGTCAATCACAACATGTCACAAGGAGAGATTGGAGAGAGGAGAGGTGAATGTTTGTGATTTATTTAATACACACACGCGCGCACACACACACCCCTCCCCCCCACACACAAACACTTCCTCCCCCCACACACACAAAAACTCCCCGACACATCCCCGCCCACCGTCCCCCCCCCCCCACTCTTCGAGGGAGGCGATTTGTTATGATAGCAGCATGTGAACCTTAATGAAAGGCAGCTGTGTGTGGGGATGTTATTCTGGCCCAGTGAACCCCCCCCCCCCCACACACACACACACTCCTCAATACACCTGCTAAAACACTCAGGCTGTGTTGATGCATTAATGCATTGCTCTGTTGCCAGTCCGATGGCGATGGCTGCTGATGCAATGAACAGCACTGCAGAGAGTCAATGTATTATTAGAGTGGAAACCCCTCTGCATGTCTCTGTAATGATGCACAAGCGATGCACAAGCATACACACACACGCACACACGCACACGCACACACGCACACGCACGCACGCACGCACACACACGCACACACACACACACACACACACACACACACACACACACACACACACACACACACACACACACAAGCATCCAGACCCTTTGTATGTTTTCTATTTTATTTTCCCTTTTGAAAAACATGTTCTCTCTCTCACTCCGCCTCTCTTTATAGAAGGTGAAGGTGCAGAGTACTTCAAAGGGATTAATGCGCACACACACACACACACACACACACACACACACACACACACACACACACACACACACACACACACACACACACCACACACACACACACACACATACAAACACACACACACACATACACACACACACACACACACACACACACTGCTTACACACTATTTAAGCTTAGAGTGGTTTTATTGGCTCTATCGTTTTTCCCCGTGTCCAACTCCAACCGCGTTCAGATATATTCTGCCTTTCCTAACATCAGCCAATTGTCTTTCCCTATGAAACTCACTAAAATATGAATGGACTCCTCCCTTTCCAGGCACTAGGCTTTGACGGCATTATGTCAGCGTCTAAAATTATGATGGATTTCTTTGTTGTTGTTGCCATCTCTGGTACACGTAGGCTCACTGTAAACTCACGTTGTTTCATAATATCTAAAAATGTAGGATCATTTATTTGGGGCTCTGGTACATGTAGGCCCCACTGTAAACTGGTTGTTTCACTGTGGACTTATGTGGTTGGTTGGACAAAGATAGTTTTACAAGAACTTTTATGTGTAAAATATGGTTCAAAATATATGTTTCTTCCAGATGTTTGCCAAATCTCTTGTGTTAGATGGAACCATATGGTTTGATGTGAAATGAAAATGTGGTCCGTGAACTGACAATGAATAGAGATCTGGAGGTGTGAAAGTGTGTTTGGTGTGAAAACCAAAATAAAAGATGTACTCTTTCCGTTGGCTCGACAATGCTCAATCCCGCTCACTCTGTCCCTGAATTTGATGGTGTTTGGAACACAACATCCTGGTACACCCTTGCAGAATGCCTACTTTGGTGCTTACTTTTATGCTAACAAAGTGTTGCAAAATGCTATTCTCAGGTAACAACCTGCTTAAAAATATTTAAAAATCAAATTTCATGAATCACTTTTTCAATACAAACTCATTGATGAAAAAGCTGTAACAGAATATTAGACATGCTATACAGCTCTTAAGACACTACGTATTGACATATTATGTCAGTGGACCGTCCACGCACCACCAGCCAATGGCCATATTGACACACATTAAAGGAACGCTCAATTGGAGTTGAGACATTGACCCTCGGCAGTGAGCGGTCTATGCCAGTTACTTGCTGTGATGGGGATGTAATGAAGTGTGTGTGTGTGCGTGAGTGTGTGTCTGGACGCCAGTGGGGGCAGGATGGGGCTGCCCGAATCCGACCCCTGGATCATTTGTCCTGAACCTTCCCCGCTTTCCATCCTTCACACAAGTCACGCCTCACCTCCGGCTCTCCACATGCCTCACCTCCGGCTCTCCACACGCCTCACCTCCGGCTCTCCACACGCCTCACCTCCGGCTCTCCACACGCCTCACCTCCGGCTCTCCACATGCCTCACCTCCGGCTCTCCACACGCCTCACCTCCGGCTCTCCACACGCCTCACGCCTCACCTCCGGCTCTCCACATGCCTCACGCCTCACCTCCGGCTCTCCACACGCCTCACCTCCGGCTCTCCACATGCCTCACCTCCGGCTCTCCACACGCCTCACCTCCGGCTCTCCACACGCCTCACCTCCGGCTCTCCACAGGCCTCACCTCCGGCTCTCCACACGCCTCACCTCCGGCTCTCCACACGCCTCACCTCCGGCTCTCCACACGCCTCACCTCCGGCTCTCCACAGACCTCACCTCCGGCTCTCCACACGCCTCACGCTTCACCTCCGGCTCTCCACACGCCTCACGCCTCACCTCCGGCTCTCCACACGCCTCACCTCCGGCTCTCCACACGCCTCACCTCCGGCTCTCCACACGCCTCACCTCCGGCTCTCCACACTTCTCACCTCCAGCTCCCCATACTTCCTCCAGCTGGGGAGAGATGATGTATGCCTTTAAACATTGTATGCATTGTGTGTCGCTCCACTGTGTGTGTGTGTGTCGCTCCACTGTGTGTGTGTGTATCGCTCCACTGTGTGTGTGTGTGTGTGTGTGTGTGTGTCACTCCACTGGGTGTGTGTGTATCGCTCCACTGTGTGTGTGTGTGTGTATCGCTCCACTGTGTGTGTGTGTCGCTCCACTGGGTGTGTGTGTGTCGCTCCACTGTGTGTGTGTGTATCGCTCCACTGTGTGTGTGTGTGTGTGTCGCTCCACTGTGTGTGTGTGTGTGTGTGTATCGCTCCACTGTTTGTGTGTGTGTGTGTGTGTGTGTGTCACTCCACTGTGTGTGTGTTTGTATCGCTCCACTGTGTGTGTGTGTGTGTGTATCGCTCCACTGTGTGTGTGTGTTTGTGTGTGTGTATTGCTCCACTGTGTGTGTGTGTGTGTGTATATCGCTCCACTGTGTGTGTGTGTGTGTGTGTGTGTGTATCGCTCCACTGTGTGTGTGTGTGTATCGCTCCACTGTGTGTGTGTGTGTGTGTGTGTGTGTATCGCTCCACTGTGTGTGTGTGTGTGTATCGCTCCACTGTGTGTGTGTGTGTATCGCTCCACTGTGTGTGTGTGTGTGTGTGTATCGCTCCACTGTGTGTGTGTGTATCGCTCCACTGTGTGTGTGTGTATCGCTCCACTGTGTGTGTGTGTATCGCTCCACTGTGTGTGTGTATCGCTCCACTGCGTGTGTGTGTGTGTGTATCGCTCCACTGTGTGTGTGTGTGTGTGTGTGTGTGTCGCTCCACTGTGTGTGTGTGTGTGTCCCTCCGCTGCTCTGTTGCTCCAGGGTTGGTGATGAGTTGTGGCTGCCAAATGGGCCAACACACCGTTCTGGTCTCCTGGTTGTGTGTGCGTTCATGAGTATCATCCGTGAGAGAGCGCGAGTTCCGCCAATATTAATTGACCCTCCAGCGTCAAGCAGAACATGTACCATTCCCCAGCTGTTGCATTTATTAATCCCAATGGTTAAAGATGTACGACATATACATCCTTTACTGAAAGGGCTAGTGGTGTATCTCTCCCAAGTGTCTGAGATGTACAGTAAGATAAACAATAATCAGAATAATAACAATAATTGAAAAATGCAAGGGAATTTCTTATTTTTTTGTGTTATGGTTGAAGTGGTGTTTCTTTGTCAGCTTTGTCTGTGTTCTAAAGAACTGGTATGGCTTTGCTACTATGGCTTTTTAGACCTCCTAATGATTGGCTTCTGTATTTTCGTGACGGACGTTTCCTCATAGCACAGTATTTTAACTGTGCTTTCCTCTCACCACCCTGCTCCATTCGCTTACCATGCTCCCACGTAACCATTTCTGATTGGCTGCTGGTGTGCCGCCTGCCCAATATTCCGTCAGGCGTGTAGGATACGTCAGCTCAACACCATATGACCTAGCCCCTATTCTGCCTTACCTGTTTAAAATGTGGCCGCTGCTCGTTCACAGAGGAACCCTGCTGAGCAACATGTGTACAGTCACAGGAGTACTGTACTGAATATGAGTAGCCTACAGTCACAGGAGTACTGTACTGAATATAAGTAGCCTTCAGTCACAGGAGTACTGTACTGAATATAAGTAGCCTTCAGTCACAGGAGTACTGTACTGAATATGAGTAGCCTTCAGTCACAGGAGTACTGTACTGAATATGAGTAGCCTACAGTCACAGGAGTACTGTACTGAATATGAGTAGCCTTCAGTCACAGGAGTACTGTACTGAATATGAGTAGCCTACAGTCACAGGAGTACTGTACTGAATATGAGTAGCCTTCAGTCACAGGAGTACTGTACTGAATATGAGTAGCCTACAGTCACAGGAGTACTGTACTGAATATGAGTAGCCTACAGTCACAGGAGTACTGTACTGAATATGAGTAGCCTACAGTCACAGGAGTACTGTACTGAATATGAGTAGCCTTCAGTCACAGGAGTACTGTACTGAATATGAGTAGCCTACAGTCACAGGAGTACTGTACTGAATATGAGTAGCCTACAGTCACAGGAGTACTGTACTGAATATGAGTAGCCTACAGTCACAGGAGTACTGTACTGAATATGAGTAGCCTACAGTCACAGGAGTACTGTACTGAATATGAGTAGTCTACCGTCACAGGAGTACTGTACTGAATATGAGTAGCCTACAGTCACAGGAGTACTGTACTGAATATGAGTAGCCTACAGTCACAGGAGTACTGTACTGAATATGAGTAGCCTACAGTCACAGGAGTACTGTACTGAATATGAGTAGTCTACAGTCACAGGAGTACTGTACTGAATATGAGTAGCCTTCAGTCACAGGAGTACTGTACTGAATATGAGTAGCCTAAAGTCACAGGAGTACTGTACTGAATATGAGTAGCCTTCAGTCACAGGAGTACTGTACTGAATATGAGTAGCCTACAGTCACAGGAGTACTGTACTGAATATGAGTAGCCTACAGTCACAGGAGTACTGTACTGAATATGAGTAGTCTACAGTCACAGGAGTACTGTACTGAATATGAGTAGCCTTCAGTCACAGGAGTACTGTACTGAATATGAGTAGCCTACAGTCACAGGAGTACTGTACTGAATATGAGTAGCCTACAGTCACAGGAGTACTGTACTGAATATGAGTAGCCTTCAGTCACAGGAGTACTGTACTGAATATGAGTAGCCTACAGTCACAGGAGTACTGTACTGAATATGAGTAGCCTACAGTCACAGGAGTACTGTACTGAATATGAGTATTCTACAGTCACAGGAGTACTGTACTGAATATGAGTAGCCTTCAGTCACAGGAGTACTGTACTGAATATGAGTAGCCTACAGTCACAGGAGTACTGTACTGAATATGAGTAGACTACAGTCACAGGAGTACTGTACTGAATATGAGTAGCCTACAGTCACAGGAGTACTGTACTGAATATGAGTAGCCTACAGTCACAGGAGTACTGTACTGAATATGAGTAGCCTACAGTCACAGGAGTACTGTACTGAATATGAGTAGCCTACAGTCACAGGAGTACTGTACTGAATATGAGTAGCCTACAGTCACAGGAGTACTGTACTGAATATGAGTAGCCTACAGTCACAGGAGTACTGTACTGAATATGAGTAGTCTACAGTCACAGGAGTACTGTACTGAATATGAGTAGCCTTCAGTCACAGGAGTACTGTACTGAATATGAGTAGCCTTCAGTCACAGGAGTACTGTACTGAATATGAGTAGCCTTCAGTCACAGGAGTACTGTACTGAATATGAGTAGCCTTCAGTCACAGGAGTACTGTACTGAATATGAGTAGCCTTCAGTCACAGGAGTACTGTACTGAATATGAGTAGCCTACAGTCACAGGAGTACTGTACTGAATATGAGTAGCCTACAGTCACAGGAGTACTGTACTGAATATGAGTAGCCTACAGTCACAGGAGTACTGTACTGAATATGAGTAGCCTACAGTCACAGGAGGACTGTACTGAATATGAGTAGTCTACAGTCACAGGAGTACTGTACTGAATATGAGTAGCCTTCAGTCACAGGAGTACTGTACTGAATATGAGTAGCCTTCAGTCACAGGAGTACTGTACTGAATATGAGTAGCCTTCAGTCACAGGAGTACTGTACTGAATATGAGTAGCCTTCAGTCACAGGAGTACTGTACTGAATATGAGTAGCCTTCAGTCACAGGAGTACTGTACTGAATATGAGTAGCCTACAGTCACAGGAGTACTGTACTGAATATGAGTAGCCTACAGTCACAGGAGTACTGTACTGAATATGAGTAGTCTACAGTCACAGGAGTACTGTACTGAATATGAGTAGCCTTCAGTCACAGGAGTACTGTACTGAATATGAGTAGCCTACAGTCACAGGAGTACTGTACTGAATATGAGTAGCCTACAGTCACAGGAGTACTGTACTGAATATGAGTAGCCTACCGTCACAGGAGTACTGTACTGAATATGAGTAGCCTACCGTCACAGGAGTACTGTACTGAATATGAGTAGCCTACAGTCACAGGAGTACTGTACTGAATATGAGTAGCCTACAGTCACAGGAGTACTGTACTGAATATGAGTAGTCTACAGTCACAGGAGTACTGTACTGAATATGAGTAGCCTAAAGTCACAGGAGTACTGTACTGAATATGAGTAGCCTAAAGTCACAGGAGTACTGTACTGAATATGAGTAGCCTTCAGTCACAGGAGTACTGTACTGAATATGAGTAGCCTACAGTCACAGGAGTACTGTACTGAATATGAGTAGTCTACAGTCACAGGAGTACTGTACTGAATATGAGTAGTCTACAGTCACAGGAGTACTGTACTGAATATGAGTAGCCTTCAGTCACAGGAGTACTGTACTGAATATGAGTAGCCTACAGTCACAGGAGTACTGTACTGAATATGAGTAGCCTACAGTCACAGGAGTACTGTACTGAATATGAGTAGCCTACAGTCACAGGAGTACTGTACTGAATATGAGTAGCCTACAGTCACAGGAGTACTGTACTGAATATGAGTAGCCTACAGTCACAGGAGTACTGTACTGAATATGAGTAGCCTACAGTCACAGGAGTACTGTACTGAATATGAGTAGTCTACAGTCACAGGAGTACTGTACTGAATATGAGTAGCCTTCAGTCACAGGAGTACTGTACTGAATATGAGTAGCCTTCAGTCACAGGAGTACTGTACTGAATATGAGTAGCCTTCAGTCACAGGAGTACTGTACTGAATATGAGTAGCCTTCAGTCACAGGAGTACTGTACTGAATATGAGTAGCCTACAGTCACAGGAGTACTGTACTGAATATGAGTAGCCTACAGTCACAGGAGTACTGTACTGAATATGAGTAGTCTACAGTCACAGGAGTACTGTACTGAATATGAGTAGCCTTCAGTCACAGGAGTACTGTACTGAATATGAGTAGCCTACAGTCACAGGAGTACTGTACTGAATATGAGTAGCCTACAGTCACAGGAGTACTGTACTGAATATGAGTAGCCTACAGTCACAGGAGTACTGTACTGAATATGAGTAGCCTACAGTCACAGGAGTACTGTACTGAATATGAGTAGCCTACAGTCACAGGAGTACTGTACTGAATATGAGTAGCCTACAGTCACAGGAGTACTGTACTGAATATGAGTAGCCTACAGTCACAGGAGTACTGTACTGAATATGAGTAGCCTACAGTCACAGGAGTACTGTACTGAATATGAGTAGCCTACAGTCACAGGAGTACTGTACTGAATATGAGTAGCCTACAGTCACAGGAGTACTGTACTGAATATGAGTAGCCTTCAGTCACAGGAGTACTGTTCTGAATATGAGTAGGCTACAGTCACAGGAGTACTGTACTGAATATGAGTATTCTACAGTCACAGGAGTACTGTACTGAATATGAGTATTCTACAGTCACAGGAGTACTGTACTGAATATGAGTAGCCTACAGTCACAGGAGTACTGTACTGAATATGAGTAGACTACAGTCACAGGAGTACTGTACTGAATATGAGTAGCCTACAGTCACAGGAGTACTGTACTGAATATGAGTAGCCTACAGTCACAGGAGTACTGTACTGAATATGAGTAGCCTACAGTCACAGGAGTACTGTACTGAATATGAGTAGCCTACAGTCACAGGAGTACTGTACTGAATATGAGTAGCCTACAGTCACAGGAGTACTGTACTGAATATGAGTAGCCTTCAGTCACAGGAGTACTGTACTGAATATGAGTAGCCTACAGTCACAGGAGTACTGTACTGAATATGAGTAGCCTACAGTCACAGGAGTACTGTACTGAATATGAGTAGTCTACAGTCACAGGAGTACTGTACTGAATATGAGTAGCCTTCAGTCACAGGAGTACTGTACTGAATATGAGTAGCCTACAGTCACAGGAGTACTGTACTGAATATGAGTAGCCTACAG
>NC_042967.1:10045363-10046851 GCF_901001165.1 Salmo trutta | reverse complement strand
CTCCCCATCTCCCATCTCTCCCCCCTCTCTCTCTTTCTTTCTCTCTCTCCCCCTCTCTCTCTTTCTCTCCCTCTCCCTCTCTATCCCCTCTCTTCCTCTCTCCCTCTCTCCCTTCACCTCTCTCTTTCTCTCTCGCCCTGGTTCTTTCTTTCTCTCTCTCTCTCTTTTCCATTCTCTTCCCTTCTGTTCCCTTGTTCGGTGGCCATGACTCTTGTTATGTGAGGCTGCCACACAGAAGCTGAGAGAGAGAAGAGACAAAGCAGACTAGAGCCGAGGCTGTCTGGCTGAGATAGTACTGTCACTGCAGCATCTGTGTTCGTGTCTGTGAGGAATACCATGGAAAGTGGTAATGATGTAACGCTAGTAAAACGAATCAGCCGCGTCACCATCGTAAACATCAACATCATCACTCTGCTCGTCCTCACCGTAGCGATCTGAGACAAGTTATAGTAGGGGGTGTGTTCAGCAGTTTGCCCAACGCTTGTGTGTGCGCGCACATGATCGTTTGTGTATTAAACAGAGATGACACCAAGGGAGAAGGTCAGGGTAGCTATACTACCTCACTGCCATTAACAGGGAGGAGAGGAGTCAGAGGACATTCTGTCTCGATTTACTTCTGCCACCTTTTACAATTGATCCTCTAATTATCTTACAGAAAAGAAAGAGGGAGAGGAAGGGTTGTGTGAAGAAAGAGAGAGGGAGGAGTGGGGAGGGAGGGAGAGAGGGAGAGAGGTAACCCCAAGGCAACCTGGAACACAGAAACATCCTCTCACAATATATTTGGGTCAGGCTCTCCTCCTCTCTCTCTCTCTCTCTCTCTCTCTCTCTCTCTCTCTCTCTCTCTGTCTCTCTCGCTCTGTCTCTCTCTCTATCTCTCTCTCTCTCTCTCTCTCTCTCTCTCTCTCTCTCTCTCTCTCTCCCGCTTTCCTCCTCTCTCATTCTCTCTTTTTGCTGTCTCTCCCTTTTTCTCTCTCTCTCCTTATCCACCACTCCCTCGTTCCGCATCTTGATGACTGCCATAATCTGCCTGCTGCCGTGAGATTAAAAAGAAAACCGCCCTGTTTTATGATAACATTTGTGGGATAAACAAAGTTGTTACAACCTCCTCTGTCTCCTTCCTCTTTAATCTGCTTTCTTTGAGTTCCAGCAATGGTTGTTAGGTTGTTATACAATGTTTCCCTTGTGTGTGTGTGTGTGTGTGTGTGTGTGTGTGTGTGTGTGTGTGTGTGTGTGTGTGTGTGTGTGTGTGTGTGTGTGTGTGTGTGTGTGTGTGTGTGTGTGTGTGTGTGTGTGTGGTGTGTCTGTGCGTGTGTGTGCATGCATGCCTGCATGTATAGTATGTCTACTTTAAGCCAGGCAGGCAGGGTTTCAGGCAGGGTTTCAGTACTGAGCCAGACAGGGAGGGTTTCAGTTCTGAGTCAGGCAGGGAGGGTTTCAGTACTGAGCCAAGCAGGGAGGGTTTCAGTTCTGAGTCAGGCAGGGAGGGTT
>NC_042967.1:9995363-10040363 GCF_901001165.1 Salmo trutta | reverse complement strand
GTCACTCTGCCCTCCTATCTGCCTCAGTACATTTTTACAAAACCATAAACCAGCAGAGTGAGGAGCTGTCTTTCTCTCAGTCGCTCGCTCGCTCTCTGTCTCTCCCTCTCTTCCTCTTCCTCTCTTCCTCTTCCTCTCCTCATACTGAATCAGTATTACTATTCATGAATGATGGGGGCGTTGTTGGGGCTGCTGATGCTCATATGCCACCTCTACCTCTGTAGACTTATTTGTCTATTTAAGATGACCACGAAAAACGTAGGAATCAATCAATCCGCATCATTAATCCAATGGAAAAATGTAATGATTTATTATAGAAATATTGAAATAGCATGGGCAAATGAGAGAAACAAATTGCTACAATTTAACGGCAACAATAAGGCACGCACTAGGGATGGGGGTGTGAGCATTTGGGTCTGAGCAGATGAGAATTTAGTCGTCATTGTGTATCTTTGTATTTGGTGTGTGGAATCACACTGCCATGCTTAGGAAGACCTGATAACACACACCATTGTGTGGGGAAAACATGCAAATGATGCTGTCAACCTTTTCAACCAGGAGAGGCAGCCTGGCATACCTTAACGTTACCCTTTAAATAACGCCCGTTCTCTCTTTGTCATCGGTTCAATTCCTCCTGATAGAGAGGAGAGAGAGAAGGCAGAGAAAGGCTGATATTCTCCTCTTCTGAACAGAGGCATATGGCCCTATCTAATCCGTTTTATGTTTTGCCTGATTCCCTTTTTCCCAAATTCCGTTTTCTCCATTTTGTTTTTCCAGGTTTCCGTTTTCTCCAGTTTTTTTTTTGTTTCACTCTCAAAATCACACTTTTTTTAAAATACAAAAACAACTAAATTGGATGTTGTAAGTCCACAACAATGCCTAAACCACATCAGGATACCACTCTTTAAATGTACATTTTTTGGGTGTAATTACCCTTTAATTCCAGTGTGCACCTAGCAAGATGCAGTATTTTGTAGAGTACATGTGGTGGCAGAGTTTGCAAAACAAATACCCACGGGATTGATGCAAATAATCCTGATCTCATTCTGCCAGGTTGGTAGAGGCCACATTGTAGTTAACATTTCATTGAGAAACCTACACATACGGTCACATACACAGACAGGGGGAATTCTCCCTGCCTCTTCAGAAAGTTACAGGAAATACAAGTCACTGATGCATTCTGTTCATGTCTTATGATAAACTTGGGCAAATGAAGACATGTTCAGTACATTTAGTTGATTCCCTACTAAGTTCAATACATTTTTGGAATATTGATGAAATCCGATTTAATGTCTGGATTCCATGATTCCGTCTGTGTTCTCCGCATCGCAGATTTTATGAGGTCGTAGAAGCATCTCTCCCCATTTCATTAGGAGGAATCTGCCTTCCAGGCCTCCCTCGCTTTGCTATCATCTGGGACGAGTTTAGAAAACTCACGCAGGAAAACCTTATCAAGAAATATGTTAACTTCCAAAAAAAGACGAATGAAGTCGGGAAAAAATATATGTTTGAGAAAGAGCAACCATGCACAATCTGTGGGAGACCTCCAGAAAAGGGCCAGCCAAGATTCCCAAATTAAAACGGCTGCAATTATCAGAACGCAAAATTAGAAGCAGAGAAAGTTTTTTTGGCTAATAAACATACCCGCGGGGGGACTCCATGCAATGCTTATTACTCTGACACACACACACACACACACACACACACACACACACACACACACACACACACACACGTTTATTGCTCCTCTGTCTTGCATTAGAAGTATGTCGTTTTATTTTTTGTTCTCAGGATGTTGTCTGTAGATTTGATTAATTCTCGATGGCAGCAGGGCTTAATGAAAGACTGAAAATGTTTTCCCCTTCTTCTTCCTTCCTCCTTGATACACACACACACACACACACACACACACACACACACAGACACACACACACACACACACACGTTATTCTTTGCTTTCAGTTAGGCCTTTTTATCTAATGGATGTGTCGTACTTATCAGTAACTCTAGACACATACCAGATCAGGGGGACGGGAGTAATCAATTAAGTCACCCCCTCCTCTCCCTGCCCTACCTCTGTCTTTTTTCTCCCTCTCCCACTCCCCTCTCACCCCTGCCCTCCCTACTTCAGTTCCCAAAGGCTGTTTCCTGCCTGCCTCTCCTCACTCCGATGCACTCAGGCCCTGCCAAGACACACACAAGCAAGTGTGTGCGGCACACACACACACACACACACACACACACACACACACACACACACACACACACACACACTAGCACCGCTGAACATTCCAGAAGGTGGGGAGGATTTAAGGATCCCGGGAAGATTAAGTGCACAGCTTAGCGCTATCTGACCGCTGTGTCTCACGCTTTTTCTTTGATTTTCTTCCCCTCCCTCCCTCTCTCTTTCCCTGTCCTCCCTCTCTCTTCCCCTCCCTCCCTCTCTCTTCCCCTCCCTCCCTCTCTCTTTCCCTGTCCTCCCTCTCTCCAGGTAGCCGAGCCTAAGCGGAGCAGGTTGGGCGGACCCTTCCTCCTCCACCTCGTCCCCCCACCCTCCTCCTCCTCCAGCGTCCCGGTCCGTGCCGTGTTTGTGTCTATCCGCCGGGGTCGGCGAAGCATGCTGGCAGTATGGACGTGAAGGAACGCAGGCCCTACTGCTCGCTGACCAAGAGCAGGCGCGACAAGGAGCGGCGCTACACGGGCTCGTCCGGCGACAGCGAGGAGTGCGGCAGCGGCGGCGGCGGCGGCCCGGGACCGAGGGTACCCACCCAGAAGTCGTACAGCTCCAGCGAGACGCTCAAGGCCTTTGACCACCAGGACTCCTCCAGACTATTGTACAGCAGCAGAGTGAAGGAGATGGTGCACCGTGAACAGGACGAGTACACCCGACAAGGTACTAGTTAGCCTAGTTAGTTATCCCCCTGCCGTTGTGCCTTTGAGCAAGGCACCTAGCATGCTCTAAGGGCGCTTCCCTGCGGCTGACCATGTAGGCTGTGCTTGAGGTGGGCCTGGTACTTACCGGTACAGAGTATCATCCGGCACCTCCATTTTTTTCTACTGCTTGAGTACCGGCACCTCTTATACCACCTTAACTATTGGCTCTAAAATATGATCACCAGGACTGTAAAATGTTAATATGATCACCGGGACTGTAAAATGTTAATATGATCACCGGGACTGTAAAATGTTAATATGATCACCAGGACTGTAAAATGTTAATATGATCACTGGGACTGGAAAATGTTAATATGATCACCAGGACTGTAAAATGTTAATATGATCACCAGGACTGGAAAATGTTAATATGATCACCAGGACTGTAAAATGTTAATATGATCACCGGGACTGGAAAATGTTAATATGATCACCAGGACTGGAAAATGTTAATATGATCACCGGGACTGGAAAATGTTAATATGATCACCGGGACTGGAAAATGTTAATATGATCACCGGGACTGGAAAATGTTAATATGATCACTAGGACTGGAAAATGTTAATATGATCACTAGGACTGGAAAATGTTAATATGATCACTAAAACTGGAAAATGTTAAAATGATCACCGGGACTGGAAAATGTTAATATGATCACCGGGACTGTAAAATGAAATTGAGCACCAGTGCCTTTGTCATTCCACTTCAAGCTGTCTGTAGGTTTTACGCTGTAGTTATGGTCAGATGTACCTGCTTGAACTCTTCCTTAGGTTGGCCCCTAAGAGGCGAAGTCTCTGTTTACATACTCTGTTTACCTCATGTTGACTTATGCCACCGAGCTGGGCCACTGCACAAATGTTTACCTTAGATAAGGGATAAGGGCCGACTACTTCAACTTTAAAGTGTGTTCAAGGATGCGACCCAGCCCTATCAGGAATCAGTTTCTGCGGATAAGGGGCGAGGTGTAATTACATTTACAGTGCACTTATGTCATGAAGAAAACATGTTCTAGCTACGGTTTCAATCCAAAAAGAAGAACTCTCATTACCTCTCTGGTTGGTATCTCACTAGATGCTGGTCCTCTGTAGCTCAGCTGGTAGAGCGTAGCGTTTACAACACCAGGATAGTGGGTTTCATTGCCGAGACCACCCGTGCGTAAAAATTTATGTGTGCATGCCTATAAGTGGCTTGGGATAAAAGGGGTCTGCTAATTGGTATATAGCTGCTGGGTTAGTGTTGATCATGAACACTGGGGCTTGTCTTGCTGATAAGGAGCTCCAGGGGTAATATCCTGACAGGTAGATGGGGGTATTGGGGTAAGGAAAGTAGTAACAGTCTGTGTAGGTTGGGGCTGTGTATGACATCCTCCCCATATTAACAGACGTGAGACAGATGGGGGCGGCAGGTAGCCTCGAGGTTAGCGCGTTGGGCCAGTAACCGAAGGGTGCTGACAAGGTAAAAAAAAAAGAAAAATGTCAGTGTGCCCTTGAGCAAGTCTAATTGCTCCAGGGGTGCTGTACAATGGCGACCCACTTGTGTGTAACAAAACAAATATAAACACCCCCCAAATTATTATAGAGAGACCCTCTCTGCCTCTCGCTGGCAGAGCTAGTCCCCTAAGTGGGCCACTCGGTCACTGGACTTTTTGGGTCACAGCGTTCGCTGGACAGACTTAAGCACTTTATGTTTAAGTACTGCACACAAGCCTCTTGGCTAAGCACTTCTTTCTGTCTCCTTGCCCAGTAACTCACTTAATACCTGCCCTCATAGGAAATTATGGTGACACTATGCTAAGCTAATATAGCTAGCACCGTTTGTTTATACTGTATGTTAATGTGGTGACACCATAGAAATAGAAGGAGTAGAACGGGTTTGGAACATATTTGCCCTGAATGGGGATTCCCATTCTATTCATTCAAATTCTATGGGTTTGACATTGACCTTAAATGGTTTGGTCACTTCAGAAACAATAGAGAGACAGTATTAATTTGTGAAACTTGGACTAAAACTGGAATAATTAGAATTGTTGACCATCAGAGCTAAAATTAAAAACAGGGATTTTTGTAATAATTAGATTTTATAACGCACAGCGAGCGCATAGATCTGAAACTGTTTTGAACTCTTGACATTAACTGGTTTGTGGAAAGATGGAGGCAAAGTGTTTTACCAGGTCCATCCATAATTTCTAGAAACATAACAAAAGTACTTTGAAGTTCATTACTAGTTCATTGATTGTTCCTCCACTCCAATTAACGATACATAAATATTGGAGAGAAAAAAACGTCATTACTTCAATTATCTTATCATGTACATTTTCATTGCCACACTAATTGGCGCTCATTTAAAATGAATATAATTTTAATTGAACTGAAGTGACTATCTTAGTTATGTCTGTAATTAACAAGCCTTTGTAGTCACTCTTATTCCTAGATTAAAGATTGCTCCAGACAGTATTTTATCCACACATTTAACAGTCAATATTTTATCCTTCTTATAAGGTAAATGATCTTGGAGGGAATTTGGAAGATTTTTCTTTTTTTTGATCAACCAATGATTTGACCGTGCTGTGAAACTTCTGGATTCCACCACCACGTGATGCACGGCATGCATCAGAACCAATTCAGAATCAGGATGACTTATATATAGCTTGAGAACAACATTTTAATATTACAATCTAAATGTAGTTAAAATAATACTCTACCCTAAATGAGATAAAGCATGCATTAGCCTGAATCTTCAACCATTAAATATTTCAATATTTTAAAATCGAAAGAAGCCATATATGTAGTTGTTGTCACTGATACAATCATTTTACCTAGGCCTACGGAATATAAAGCAGTTGCCTCTCATTGAGATACTTGTATTACGTTTATATTACAGTCATTTTCATAACTGCAAAAGTAGTGTGGCGTGAAACACTTTCCATTATCCCAAAAAAAGAGTGAAAATTAACTAGTCTTGTATTAAGTTATTCACCACAAATCAGCTAAGCTGGAAGAACACGTTATCATAGTGAATGTATACTAATCTAAGGATTCAAAAGTAATATAATAACTTAATACTGAAGCAAAAATGATCACTAAATACGGTCGCTAAATGATATACGATAATCACTGAATAGCGGCAGGAATAATATTTTTTACAAACATTTCACCGCATTTATAAGTAAAAAATAAATATATATGTGTATATATGTTCTGGCATGTTCTTAGCCAGCCCGTTCCTATCACCACGGCAGCTAAACCCACTGAATGGAATGCAGTCTAAATCCAAATGTAAGTGTGACATAAATGTCTTTAAGCGAGAGAAAAGAGTTTAGCTTTGCAGGAAATTATTAGCATTGGTTAAAAAAGGAACCAAATGAATTATATATCACAGACTCTATTTTTAATTGGATCATGTTTTAAAATTCCCCAACATAAAATGCAAGCCACTTCAATTGTAGTAGAATGGTTAATAGCCCTAAGAGGAATTATACAGTGTATTGTTGGCTGTAGTCATAGAGAGCCTATACAATTATATAGTATTCTAATTCCATGCCTGTAGTTGTGTTGGCATTTGAGGACCCAGATAATGAAATAGTTCATTTTGATCCATGGTTACTGTGTCTTGTACAATTTGTTACAAATTTAGGAAATGTTTGTACATGATTTTCTCCCAGATAGAAGTACTTTGTTCAATGAAATATTCAGCATTTTTATATTTTATATAATGTTGAGAAAAAAATGTAATATGTAAAACTATACATACTAAAACTATAATATTTATACATATTATTATTAATAAATCAAATATTATTATTTTATTGTTTCATTATGATTATTTGTATTATGTTGTAAGTTTTCATTCGTTATTAGTTCAACTAAATGAAATGTATAGTCAGTGTATATCAGACATAAAGGCCTTAATGTGGAACAGAACGTTAACTCCACCCTGATGACTTCATATGATTGTTGACGGCTGTTGTTGCTGTTTGTCTTGTTGAGGTGGCGGCGTCGCCTTTGAAGCAGTGATTTTACGCTTTCAAGGCCTTGAGATATTTATGAAATCACCAACCAGATTGGAAGTGCCTTAACTACCAGTCTGTCTGCCAGGACAGCAGAGCAGAGCAGCCACCATCTTCTCTCCCATCTGCACCACATTACCCCTCCCCGAGAACACACATGCACGTGCTCATACGCACACACCATATTCCGTATGTCTGCAATAGGAGGACACTTTTACTAAGTCTCTGTACTCTACACTTGGGATTTTTATCTGTTAATACATTGAACAATATTTTGGCAAATATTCTCAGATTCATTTGGGGGGTTTCAATGAATGGTTGCCATAGAGATTGCAGTTATTTGATCATTTCTGTGGCTCCACATCTACTGTATTTAACGTTATACTGCTTAGTTAGGCTACTGTACCTTTTTAGTCGGTTTTTTTTGCAATGCAAATTAATTGTGCCTGGATTGTTTTAAACAATACTAGTGGGTCTTGAATTCCTTTCAGCCTGCATAATGTTACCGCATTAGATATAACCAAAGTACAGCCACATATGAGATCAATCATTAACACAGCTACCTCTGCCAAATCTCTCTCTCTCTCTCTCTCTCTCTCTCTCTCTCAGTTGATAAGTTGCAGACAGTATGTGTATTTGCTTCATGCGTTGTAAATTATTGCTTGGTACCCAGAGCCCCTCCAGTGATGTTTGCCGTTTCCTACGCGCCAGCCAACATTAGTAACCCGCAAGTAACGCTTTTATAGGGCATTTATCGTTGGGCCTTGTGGGCTTGGCGCCGTGCCCTCCTGCACTGAAACTGTGGCTAGCCCAATGGGCCGTTCCAAGATGCTCTTTGTTGTTGGATTTTGCTTTAGCATTATGCAATTTGTTAGCGCTCCCCACTGGGCACAGACGTCAATTCAGCGTCCATTCCACCAACGTAATTTCATTGAAATTACGTAGAAACAACGTTGATTCAATCAGTTTGTGCCCAGCGGGCCAGCACTGAAGTGCCCTTTATGGTTTCGCTTTATGTTAGCATGGTTCGAACCTTGTTTTTGTTACGCTAACGAGTTCAGCTTGAGCTGCGGAATGCATTCTGCTCTGCCTAAGCAAAATGGGCTGTATCATAGCATGCTATTTTCCGCTACAGCATTAGGCCTAGGTGTTGTTTCAGTTTTGTTTCAGCGATGATATGTTTCGCTTTAGGAGACTATAGATTCCCCTTCGGATGTTTTGTTTTGCGTTGGATATTTCTTTAGCGTTTGGCTCGCTCCTCCAATGCGGTATAAATTGCCTTTAGCAAGTGGTGTTTCACTGAAGTATGTATCATTTTAGTTGTTTCGTCATGCTCTACTTCAGTCTTTAGAGCAGGGGGTAGACAAGCAGATTTTTATCGGAGCGGATGGTCGGGTGGCCGGAACCTAATTACCATAATGGGTCGAACACTGCAAATTGACGACAACTAAGCCCTAAAAGAGATTGGATTTTAAATAACAATCCTTTCATACCTTGATTACATTGAGACACGATCACGTGTGTCATTTCTATTTGTGGGAATGATTAGGAACAGATTTGCTAAATTAAACACATTTTTATCTGAATTACTGGTGATTTTAGTCTTCAGGGGGCCCCATAAAATAAAAGTTGAGGGTGTCTCCCTCCGTTTGATAATGAGAGTTTTCCATTAGGGCGTTGGTCCTATAGTGCTGAAAAAGATGGGGGGTTTTGCTAACTGCTAGCATGTTGTTAGCTAGTCAGGCCTGGTCGTGGTAAGACACAACGGTCGGTGCTGGGAGTCCAGCGTGGGATCCTGGGTAACAGAATGTTAAGCCCCTGCTGTTATCTGAGATTCAGATGAAACCTGATAGTCCCTTTTTTGGACTTCTAGGAGCTAGGAGCTAGCGTTGTTTACAGTGTGTTTTCACTGGGGATTTCAGGTCAGTTGATACTGCACCCCACCAACCCCCATCACGAAAAAAAGTCAGCACAGGATTTGTTTGTATTTTCTCTCTCTCTCTCTTTCTTTTTAAGCCCATGCAGGATATTTTTTTGCTCAACATCTCCAGTCCAAATGCCTCCCCAGATGCTAGCTAGGCCCCATGTCAGGCCCCATGTCAGTTTCTATTTTGTTAGCACCTGGGAGATGGCTCTCCCCCTTCTCTCCTCCGTGGCGTCCCAAATGGCACCCTATTCCCAAATATATAAAATTGTTGGTCCCATGTTTCATGAGCTAAAATAAAAGATCCCATACATTTTCCATATGCACCAAAAGCTTATTTCTCTCAAATTATGTTCACAGATTTGTTTACATCCCTGTTACTGAGCATTTCTAATTTGCCAAGATAATCCATCCACCTGACAGGTTTGGTATATCAAGAAGCTGATTAAACAGCGTGATCATTACGCAGGTGCACCTTGTACTGTGGACAATAAAAGGCCACAAAAAATGTGCAGTTTTGTCACACAACACAATGCCACAGATGTCTCAAGTATTGATGGAGCGTGCAATTGGCATGCTGACTGCAGAAAGTTCCACTAGAGTCGTTTTAGAGAATTTGTCAGTACGTCCAACCGGCCTCACAACCGCAGACCACGTGTAACCACACCAGCCCAGGACCTCCACATCTGGCTTCTTCAACCGCAGGATTGTCTGAGACCAGCTTCCCAGACAGCTGATGAAGCTGTGGGTTTGCACAACCGAAGAATTTCTGCACAAACTGTCAGAAACCGTCTCAGGGAAGCTCATCTGCGTGCTCGTCGTCCTCACCAGGGTCTTGACCTGACTGCAGTTCAGCGTCGTAACTGACTTCAGTGGGCAAATGTTCACCTTAGATGGCCACTGGCTGGAGAAATGTGCTCTTCATGGATGAATCCCAGTTTCAACTGTACTGGGCAGATGGCAGACAGCGTGTATGGCATTGTGTGGGCGAGCGGTTTGCTGATGTCAACTTTGCGGCAGGTTGCCTAGTGGCTAAAGCGTTGGGCCAGTAACCGAAAGGTTGCTAGATCAAATCCCTTAGCTGACAAGGTAAAAACCTGTCATTCTGCCCCTGAACAAGGCAGTTAACCCACTGTTCCTAGGCTGTCATTGTAAATAAGAATTTGTTCTCTACTGACTTGCCTAGTTAAATAAAAAAACAGAGTGCCCCATGGTGGGGTTATAGTATGGGCAGGCATTAGCTATGAACACAATTGCATTTTATTGATGGCAATTTGAATGCATAGAGATACCGTGATGAGATTCTGAGGCCCATTGTCATGCCATTCATCCACCTCCATCACCTCATGTTTCAGCATGATAATGCACAAGGATCTGTACACACTTCCTGGAAGCTGAAAATGTCCAAGTTCTTCCATGGCCTGCATACTCACCATACATGTCACCCATTGAGCATGTTTGGGATGCTCTGGATCGACGTGTACGACAGCGTGTTCCAGTTCCCACCGATGTCCAGCAACTTCGCACAGCCATTGAAGAGGAGTGGGACAACATTCCACAGGCCATAATCAACAGCTTTATCAAATTTACGAAGGAGATGTGTCACGCTGCATGAGGCAAATGGTGGTCACACCAGATACTGACTGGTTTTCTGATCCACACCCCTACCTTTTTTAAAAGGTATCTGTGACCAACAGATGCATATCTGTATTCGCAGGCATGTGAAATCCATAGACAAGGGCCTAATGAATTTATTTCAATTGACTAATTTCCTTATGTGAACTCAGTAAAATTGTAGACATTGTTGCATGTTACGTTTATATTCTTGCTGTTTGCTATCTATCTATCCATCTGCCACTGGTCAAATACAACTGGGGAGGGAGGGATAGGTTCTCAGTGATAGGATGGATCTGAGGTCAGAGAGGCCTTGGGGGGGGATATTAGGGCTGAGAATTACTAGGGACCTCACGTTACGATATAATCACTATACTTAGGTGCTGATACGATGTGTATTGCGATTCGATACTGTGATTTTATTGTGATTCGCTGTTCCAAACGTATTGCTCACTGTATGTCTGCTGCAGAGAGACAAGAGAGACCATGAGAAAACGAGTTTTGAGAAAACAAATCAGTTATGGAAATATGTTTTGGTGCAGCGAAAAAAGAATATTGCGATATTTTAAAAACGATACGATATGGTAAAAAATAATATCCCAATATGTAACTGTATAGATTTTACCCCCGTCCCTAGTAGATAGGGCAGGAAGAGGTTTTAATGTGACAGATGATCTGTTAGTGACAGGGTTCAAGGTGTTTTGTCTTTACTGCCAGTCTCAAGTTAGATCAGCTGTACTCCCCGTGTTCTCCTGTAAAAGGCCACTGAATTGCTCTCCCTGGTAAATGCTAGCTCTCTTAAATATCTCTGAATACTTGACATTTAGAATAAAAGACTCCAGCGCCTCTCTTATTGAAACTATTGATGTCCTCAACCTTGTTCTTTGTGAAAGAGTCTTTAAGATCATCCATCTTGTTTCCTCTCCTCTCTCAAAACTCCCTTTATTCTACCCTGTACTTCCTGTATTCTCTTGTAAAGGAGCACTAGTTTTTCCTTTGGAAGACATTTATTGACCGGTATACATGTTCAGGGCTCTAGTGTTGACGACTTCGATCTCGTTTCCTCTCCTCTCAGGGCAGAACTTCAACCTGAGACAACTGGGGATCTGCGAGCCGTCCGCGCGCCGCGGCCTGGCCTTCTGCGCCGAGATGGGCCTCCCCCACCGCGGCTACTCGGTTGGCGCCGGCTCCGACGTGGACACCGAGAACGAGGGCGTGATGTCACCGGAGCGCGCCATGCGGCTGTGGGGCCGCGGGGTGAAGTCGGGCGGCCGGAACTCGTGCCTGTCCAGCCGGTCCAACTCGGCCCTGACCCTCACCGACACCGAGCACGAAAACAAGTCGGACAGCGATAACGGTGAGTCCTGTCGGTGTGCACAACACACCTTTTTATTTATCTCTCTTTTTTTATCTCTCCTTCCTTGGCTCGGGCCACCTAAAGGACAGGAGCGTGCACGGCTCGACATCGTGCACACTCCCCGGCACGTCCACTGACACTGAGGGATCGGTGAAACACGGTTGTTGCGGAAGAATGTTGAATGAGAGTTGGTGTCGCTCAGCGTTCCTTTCCTCTTGTGACCACTTCACTTGAGAAGATGCAGCTGTGAACTTGACAATGAGAGGATTTGAGGGAACTCAAGAATTAGTGTGAGTGTGAATGGGTACTGTAAGTGTACGTCGGCATGTTCATTGAAGCCCACTGATTGGTGAAGGTGAAGGGTTAACCCCAAGGCGTGGTGACAGACAGAGCAAAGCACGTGTTGCTCCTAGCGACGGTTGGATTATGACTCTCAGGGTTTGACTTTGTTCTGGAGGCGAAAGTGAAGAGAGAGAGAGAACCCTGTCACCTGCTTTCTGCCCTCTACTGCCCCTCTCCTCTCCTCCGCTGCCCTCTGCTCCCTCTCTCTCCCGAGCTGCCAACCTTTTTTTGATTAAGTTTCCCCAGGTGGCCCCTAGAGCGCCATCACATATAGCTTTGTGACTCTGTCTCTGTCCCGCTCTGTATTTCTCTCTCTCTCTCTCTCTGTCTTTCTCTCTCTCTTTTTCTGTCTCTCTCTGTCGCTCTCTCTGTCGCTCTCTCTCTCTCTCTCTCTCTTTCTGTCTCTCTCTGTCTCTCTCTCTGTCTCTCTCTCTGTCTCTCTCTCTCCCACATTTACCCCTTTCCCTCACACCCATTATATCAGCTCCATCCTTGCACTCCTCTCTCCCATCTGCCCTTTCTCATCCTCTCTCTGTCTCCCCCCCAGTCTCTCTCCTTCTCTCTCTCAGGTTCACCTAGCCCAGAGGAAGGAGTGTATCTCTGGCTGAGTGAGCTCACACAATGGTTGATTAGCAGGTCTTTGCGGTTTGAAGTACACATGTGTGAGGTTTGAACGAGAGGAGGAGCGACACTCTTCTTTCGCTCTCTCGCTCTTCTATCGCTCTCACCCCATCTCCTCTCTCTCGTTCCTCTATCGCTCTCACCTCATCTCCTCTCTCAGAGCGACCATGACTTTTTCGTTTTGTGTTATTTTTCAAAGAGCACTTGTGTGACAGGTGCCGTTTTATGGCACTCTTTGGCACTCTGAACCACTGAGTTTTGAAAGCATTTTATTGCATTGCTCCGACACCCACAAAATGTTTTTTTAGTATCTCCATTTTAGTTCTGTTTCTTTAGATCAATATAAAATGGAAATGTGTCAAACTATTGGGAGTAATAAAACAACAACGTAAGAACAAACCTGCTGACAATGTCAGAATCGTACCTTTAAAGACATGAAATTAAAAATATTTTAATGAACATAATTAACGATCAGAATTTGACCTGCATCTTCATGAAACTACATTCACCAGTCTGTCTCTAGACACCTCTGCTTACAGGTGCTGGGCTAACCTTTAAAATGTAGACGTTACAAAGCTGTTCCAGGACTCGAATCCCAATGGTTCTAGTGATATAAAGTTCTTATGTAACCACTTCCATTAGGAGTACCTTCATTAACACCTCTTTGGCTTAATTAAGAACAGAAAAAATGAATAAAGTGCTGTAGTTGTGCGTTTATATATTAAATGCCATTAGGATGTGAGTTTGCATGCCCCAGAGTATAGACAGACCCAGCTAGGAGGAGTTAGTAGTGGTTGTAATAGATTCTGTCTTAAAATAGTTGATCTTAGGAAAAGGAATTCAGCTGTTATTGCGTTTGTGGGGTGTGTGTGTGTGTGTGTGGGGGGGGGGGTGTATATGTGTGTGTGTGTGTGTGTATAAGCCTCTCAGACAGGTTCTGAGTGTCATGTTTGCATTGAGACCTAGCCATTGTTTAGGTCTGACGTTCAACAGTGTTGCTGTGAATCTGCAGTTGTCTTGTTAAACTAGGACATATGCTGTAGGTGTTCCAGTTCCCCAGCTAACAGCTAACCAGATTACACAGACACTGGAAAGAGCTCATGACATTAAACAGAGTGGTGTGGATAGAGTGGGTGTGTGAGTGCACTGTGGTGGCACCTGGAATTTTTAGTTTAAAGATCCAGCCGAGAACAGGATAAAGAATAAAGATGGTAACTGTTCTCTCTCAGAAGTAGGGGGGCTGTGAAATCCAAGGCTGCTGGGCCACGGACCCCCCTGTCTATTCACTTTAAAAGGCATACACCCACACACACACACGAAGACGCACACAGACACACACTCTCTCCTGTCCCTTCCCCAGCCATGTCAAAAGGCTTCCTGTTTACATGTGCTCGGCGTCTCGCATAGCCAGAGGCGTGGAAGAGAGTGTGTCCAAACGATTGACACACTGTTTGGTTTTCTTCTCTACCCTCCCTCTGTCCTTCACTCCTTCCCAAGGTAAAAGCTTGTCAGCACCCAAAGCTGGTGAGGTCATTGAAATTCCAAATAAGGAGTTACAGTCAGTATCAGAATGGGTATTCAATAATAAACTGGTCTTAAATACAGTTAAAACTTAAAGCATTGTGTTTGGTTCAAGACATTCTCTAAGACCTAAACCTCATCTGGAGTTGTGTATAAATGGTGTGCCCATTGAGAATTCTAGGAAGATAAACTCCTAGCTATAATTTTGGAGGTCAATAAATCATGGTCATGTCATATTGACAAAGTTGTTGTGAAGATTGGAAGAGGTATGTCTGTTATAAAAACACGTTCTGCGTTTTTGACACGAACATCTACTGTACTAGTTGTTCAGGCTTTGAGCTTGTCTCATCTTGATTACTGTCCTGTAATATGGTCATGTGCAGCAGAGAAAGACCAAGCAAAGCTGCAGCTGGATCAGAACACTGGATCAGAACACTGGATCAGAACACTGGATCAGAACAGAGCAGCACACCCTGCCCGTAACTGCACATACAGAACTAACATCAACAACATGCAGGCCAGTCTTTCCTGGTTCAGGGTTCACGAGTGATTAACTGCTACTCTTCTAGTTTTCAGGAGAAATGTCACTGTGATGGAAATTCCAGATTGTCTGCATAATCAAAATTGATTCAGCTCAGACACCCAGACATGCCCTACAAGACATGCCACCAAGGGGTCTCTTATACAGAGCCGTGATCATGAAACTCCCTTCCAGCTCCAGTTACTTTTTTGTATATCGTTGTATTTTACATTTGTGCGACTGTCCTTGTCTGTCAGTGTATCAGTGTTCTGTTACTTGTCATGTTTGAGGTTTTTGTGGACCCCAGGAAGAGTAGCTGCTGCTTCGGCAAGAGCTAATGGGGATCCGAATGAATCAAAATCAAAAGCTGAAGAGGTCCACTTTTTGAAGCTTTTCACCAGCCGACCGACAGTAAAGTTACACACACACACATGCTCCCATACACACACATAGACACACACACACGGACACACACACACACACACACACACACACACACACACACACACACACTCACTGTAAGACATTACGGTCCCTGTGCTTACACGACGGGGCAACCAGCCCGCTTTACTCTGCCTGACAACCGTCGACAACTTCAAACGTTCCAGGAACTAATTCCATTTAGGATAGTGGGGATAAAGGCAGGATAATCTAATGCAGTCTGTGACCAACCGCGAAGGAAGGAGCGGCCTTCATCCCTCCGTCCCTCCGTCCGTCTGTTTCTGTCACACTCCTCTTTTCATTATTGTTCCTCGGGGAAGTTTTCCTCTCTCTTTTGACCTTATTTTAACTTTCTGCCTTTTTCCACTTTAGCAAAGAACCCACATGGTATCAAGTAAATACACACCAAAGCAGAACAAAACAGGATAAAAGTTTTCATGGTCCCTACTCCCTAGCCTTCGTCTCTGTGTCTTATGACTAGCGTTTCTGTAACCGAGACGAAACCCTGGGAGGACACAGGAGTCACCTGAGCACCGTGTTGTGCGGTTCTTTGTTGTGGTTGGAAGACGATGGGAAGAGAAGGAGACAGAAAACAAAGAGCGAGAAAGAGAGACGGAACACAACAGAGACGTCTCTGGAGTTTGTGTTTCCTGGGGGAACCTGAGATGAGGATGCGCCCTTCCGCCCTCCTTGCCCGCCCCACCCCCCTCGTGCCCACCGGTACCCAGGAGTACCGCGCCTGCCACCCGCCATGAGCCACAGGAGACCGGCACCGGGTTAGGCATGAAAGAGAGAGAGAGAGAGAGAGAACATGGACGAGAGAAAGAAGAGATCTGACCACACACACGTCTTCTGTTTCTCACGTCTCTTGTGGATTGGGCTGTAAGTTGTCTGGGGAGAAACCAATCAAACAATCAGCTCACTGGAAAACCTCAGTGGAGTGTCTTAACTCCATCATCCTATCTCCCTGCTGTCTCCCTTCAGCTGGCCTACCTTAAAAACACAGGCGAAAAACAGTTAAGAATTGTGCAGAAGTGTTAGTAGTTTTACATTCCAGAGGTTTTTCTCATGAATAAAAAACTAAATAAAGATCCACAGGAATGTACATGCGCGCGCACACACACACACACGCACACGCACGTGCACACACACATGCACACACGCACACACACATGCACACACACACACACACATGCACACACACATGCACACACACACACACATGCACACACACTGCTTAAAATAAGTCCAACGTCATACAATAAACATGGCTCACAGCTCTTTCATCTTGTGTGTGTTTTCGCACAATTGTCTAGGACAGGTATTCCCAAACCGGGGGCAATACCGCCAAATAAAAATGTGATTCACATTTAAAAAAATAAATAATAATAATAGTAATTTTTTTTATACTATTTTTTCTTCACATTTTCAAACAGTCCATTCAGTAAGGCCCGCGTCCATAGAGACACATACCAGCTCTACTGGTAGTACTGCTACTACCAGCAGTACTACACCTGCACCTATCGACGACACAGTTGTTCTGCTTCCACGAGCACATCCAATGCTAGCATCAGTAATTCTACATTTGTTGTTAGCCCAGCTAGCATGGACACTGACAGCTGTGAATCTGATGCAGCTGAAGAGCTACTGCCCCCTTACCCGGGAAAGCACTGAACAACAGACAGGAACGTTGGCCCATTGAAGAGGCGCAAATATGATGAGAACTACATTGATTTGGGGTTCACTTATATTGAGAGTAGTGCCTTTCCTCAGCCACAGTGTGTTTGTTATATGTGCAAAAGTACTATCTCACAACTCGATGAAACCTTCACTCCAGCGCTGACATTTAGAAATAAAACATGCCATTTCAAAAAATAGGCCACGGGAGTTTTTTGAGCGAGAATCAAGATAACTTTCGAGTAGTAAGACATGTATAAAAGCAACAGGTAACATTAGTAAGAAGGGACTAGAAGCGTCTTATATGGTGAGCTACCAAGTGGCTGGGACAGGCAAGCCCCGTACTATTGTGGAGGACTTAATTCTTCCTGCTGCTGCAGATATGGGCTGGGACAATGCTGGTGGAAAAGGCTAAACAAACTATACAGGCAATTTCTTCATCAAACAACACTGTTTCATGACGCATCAGTGACATGGCAGGATATATTTTGACACAGTTACTGCTTCGCATACAAGCTAGTGAATTCTATGCGTTACAGCTGGATGAGTCAACAGACATGGCGGGTGTGGCACAGCTCCTGGTATATGTCCGTTACATTTATGTGGGGTCAATTTAAGGAAGACATCCTCTTCTGCAAACCACTGGAAACCAGGACAGCAGGAGAGGATATTTTTAAAGTACTGGACAGCTTTGTGACATCAAATGGACTTTGGTGGTCAAGATGTGTTGGTATCTGTACTGATGGTGCAAAAGCCATGACAGGGAGACATAGTGGAGTGGTAACGTGCGTGCAAGCAGTTGCTCCCGACGCCACTTGGGTACACTGCAGCATCCACCGAGAGGCTCTTGCTGCCAAGGGAATGCCTGACAGCTTGAAAGACGTTTTGGACACCACAGTGAAAATGGTTAACTTTGTTAAAGTAAGGCCCCTGAACTCTCGTGTATTTTCTGCATTATGCAATGATATGGGCAGCGACCATGTAACGCATTTACAACATACAGAAGTGCGCTGGTTATCAAGGGGCAAAGTATTGACACGTTTTTTAAAAATTGAGACGAGCTTAAAGTTTTCTTTACTGACCGAGTTTCTCACATGACTGGCCTATCTGGGTGATGTTTTTTCTCACCTGAATGATCTGAATCTAGGATTACAGGGACTCTCCGCAACTATATTCAATGTGCGGGACAAAATTGAGGCTATGATTAAGAAGTTGGAGCTCTTTTTTGTTTGCATTAACAAGGACAACACACAGGTCTTTCCATCATTGTATGATTTTTTTGTGTGCAAATGAACTCAAGCTTATGGACAATGTCAAATGTGATATAGCGAAGCACCTGAGTGAGTTCTGTGCGCAGTTACGCAAGTACTTTCCTGAAACGGACCACACGAACAACTGGATTCGTTATCCCTTTCATGCCCTGCCTCCAGTCCACTTACTGATATCGGAAGAAGAGAGCCTTATCGAAATTGCAACAAGCAGTTCTGTGAAAAATGTATTTAATCAGAAGCCACTGCCAGATTTCTGGATTGGGCTGCACTCAGAGTATCCTGCCTTGGCAAATCGTGTTGTTAAGATACTGATACCCTTTGCAACCACGTACCTATGTGAGAGTGGATTCTTGGCCCTCACTAGCATGAAAACTAAATACAGTAACAGACTGTGTGTGGAAAATTATTTAAGACTGAGACTCTCTCCAATACAACCCAAGATTGCAGAGTTATGAGCATCCTTTCAAGCACACCCTTCTCGGATTCCTACCTCAAGCTCTGAACCTTTACACCGGATCATCGCAGCTAGCTAGCTGCTATCCAAGTGGCTACTCCTGGCTAACGTCTCTGTCCCGAAACTAGCACCAGTTAGCCTGGAGCTAGCCTCGAGCTAGGCCCATCCCCCGGCTAGCCGAAGAGGCCCATCAGCCAATTCTTGGGCTACAATAGCTATTTTGCCAATTGGCCTGGACCCTTTACTGCCAACATGGAACCCCGCCGATCCATCACGACTGGTCTGCCAATGTAACCGTCCGAGGTGGTTTCAACAGGCTCTTCTGTTGCGACGTCGCAGGAGGCCCATCTGCTAGCCCCGGCCCGCTAGCTGTCTGAATCGCCGTGTCTCCAGCTCGCCTAGCGTAGTAGCGACTACTGAATTGGCTCCCTGACTCATCTATTGCTACTCTCTTGGCTACACATGCCTCTCCCTAATGTCAATATGCCTTGTCTTGCTGTTTTGGTTAGTGATTAATTTCTTATTTCACTGTAGAGCCCCTAGCCCTGCCCAATATGCCTTACCTCACCTGGCTTAACTGGTGTCTCCAGAGACAAAACCTCTCTCATCGTCACTCAATGCCTTGGTTTACCTCCACTGTACTCACATCCTACCATAGCCTTGTCTGTACAATATATACCTTGAATCTAGACCCCCTTCAGCCCCCAGCTGTGCCCTGGACACCATATGTGAATTGATTGCCCCCCATCTTTCTTCAGAGTTCGTACTGTTAGGTGACCTAAACTGGGACATGCTTAACACCCTGGCCGTTCTACAATCTAAGCTAGATGCCCTCAATCTCACACAAATGATCAAGGAACCTACCAGGTACAACCCTAAATCCGTAACCATGGACACACTCATAGATATCATCCTGATCAACTTGCCCTCTAAATACACCTCTGCTGTCTTCAACCAGGATCTCAGCGATCACTGCCTCATTGCCTGCGTGCGTAATGGGTCCGTAATCAAACAACCACCCCTCATCACTGTCAAACGCTCCCTAAAACACTTCAGCGTGCAGGCCTTTCTAATCGACCTGGCCCGGGTATCCTGGAGCGGGATATTGATCTCATCCCATCTGTAGAGGATGCCTGGTTGCTCTTTAAAAGTGCTTTCCTCACCATATTAAATAAGCATGCCCTGTTCAAAAAATGTAGAACTAAGAACAGATTGCCCTTGGTTCGCCCCAGACTTGACTGCCCTTGATCAGCACAAAAACATCCTGTGGCGTTCTGCATTAGCATCAAATATCCCCCACGATATGCAACTTTTCAGGGAAGTCAGGAAGCAATATTCTCAGTCAGTTAGGAAAGCTAAGGCTAGCTTTTTCAAACAGAAATTTGCATCCTGTAGTACTTATTCCAAAAAGTTTTGGGACACTGTAAGGTTCATGGAGAATAAGAACACCTCCTCCCAGCTGTCCACTGCACTGAGGCTAGGAAACACTGTCACCACCGATAGATCTACAATAATCGATCATTTCAATAAGCATTTTTCTACGGCTGGCCATGCTTTCCACCTGGCTACCCCTACCCCGGCCAACAGCTCCGCACCCCCTGCAGCAACTTACCCACGCCCCCCCCCCCCCCCCCACTTCTCCTTCACCCAAATCCAGACAGCTGATGTTCTGAAAGAGCTGCAAAATCTGGATCCCTACAAATCAATATGGACCTCTTTCAAAAATTATCCACTGAAATTGTTGCAACCCCTATTACTAGCCTGTTCAACCTCTCTTTCGTATCGTCTGAGATGCCCAAAGATTGGAAAGCTGCCGCGATCATCCCCCTCTTTAAAGGGGGAGACACTCTAGACACAAACTGTTATAGACCTATATCCATCCTGCCCTGCCTTTCTAAAATCTTCGAAAGCCAAGTTAACAAACAGATCACCGACCATTTTGAATCCCACCGTACCTTCTCCACTATGCAATCTGGTTTCCGAGCTGGTCATGGGTGCACCTCAGCCACGCTCAAGGTCCTAAATGATATCATAACGGCCATCGATAAAAGACAGTACTGTGCAGCCGTCTTCGTCGACCTGGCCAAGGCTTTCGACTCTGTCAATCACCGCGTTCTTATCGGCAGACTCAATAGCCTTGGCTTCTCAAATGACTGCCTTGCCTGGGTCTAGTGTGCATAGACAGTAAACTACTACGGGTAATGTATGCCTGCGGGCCTCTTGCCTAAGCATTCCCTAGGTGCCTTCCCCTTCCACCCTGGGAACAAATGAAACAGAATAACACAAATAAGTTCAATAATCAAAACACTGCGTCCTATTGACACACAGTAGACAACCAATCAGCTCCCTCAGCAACAACGAACACAGTACATACCAAAATTATTAGTAACAGCCAACATGCTATAACCCTCAGCCATCAGCCTCCTCTCTCAGCAATGGGGGGGTGTGGTCAGCTCTCCAATTAGCAATGGGGGCCGACCAATCAGCTGTTTGTAGAGAATTTCAGGAATCCTTTTCCTGAAATACATACATGAAAATACCCAAAACACAACACAGAAACTGGGGAACGTAACAACCAACTACTTCTCAGATAGAGTTCAGTGTGTCAAATCAGAGGGCCTGTTGTCCGGACCTCTGGCAGTCTCAATGGGGGTGCCACAGGGTTCAATTCTCTGGCCGACTCTTTTCTCTGTATATATCAATGATGTTGCTCTTTCTGCTGGTGATTCTCTGATCCACCTCTATGCAGACGACACCATTCTGTACACATCTGGCCCTTCTTTGGACACTGTGCTAACAAACCTCCAAACGAGCTTCAGTGCCATACAACACTCCTTCCGTGGCCTCCAACTGCTTTTAAATGCTACTAAAACTAAATGCCATGCTCTTCAACCGATTGCTGCCCGTACCCGCCCGCCCGACTAGCATCACTACTCTGGACGGTTCTGACTTAGAATATGTGGACAACTACAAGTACCTAGGTGTTTGGTTAGACTGTAAACTCTCCTTCCAGACTCACATTAAGCATCTCCAATTCAAAATGAAATCTAGAATCGGCTTCCTATTTCGCAACAAAGCCTCCTTCACTCATGCTGCCAAACATTCCCTGGTAAAACTGACTATCCTACCAATCCTTGACTTCGGCGATGTCATTTACAAAATAGCCTCCAACACTCTACACAGCAAACTGGATGCAGTATATCTCAGTGCCATCCATTTTGTCACCAAAGCCCCATATACTACCCACCACTGCGACCTGTATGCTCTCGTTGGCTGGACCTCACTACATATTCATTGCTAACCCCACTGGCTCCAGGTCATCTATAAGTCTTTGCTAGGTAAAGTCCCTCCTTATCTCAGCTCACTGGTCACCATAGCAACACCCACCCGTAGCACACGCTCCAGCAAGTATATTTCACTTGTCATCCCCAAAGCCAACACTTCCTTTGGCCGCCTTTCCTTCCAGTTCTCTGCTGCCAATGACTGGAACGAATTGCAAAAATCACTGAAGCTCTCTAACTTTAAGCATCAAGCTGTCAGAGCAGCTTTCCGATCACTGTACCTGTACACAGCCAATCTGTAAATAGCACACCCAACTACCTCATCCCCATATTGTTACTTATCCTCTTGCTCTTTTGCACCCCAGTATCTCACCGTGCACATCATCATCTGCACATCTTTCACTCCAGTATTAATGCTAAATTGTAATTATTTCGCCTCTATGGCCTATTTATTGCCTTACCTCCTTACTCTTCTACATTTGCACAGACTGTACATAGATTTTTCTATTGTGTTATTGACTGTACATTTGTTTATGTGTAACTCTGTGTTTTTTTTGCACTGCTTTGCTTTATCTTGGCCAGGTCGCAGTTGTCGCAGTTGTAAATGAGAACTTGTTCTCAACTGGCCTACCTGGTTAAATAAGATACTTTTTTACATCGTGGTGAGTTATTCACAATTTTCGATGAACAAATAATATGTAAGGTGGTTAAATAAAGCGCAAAATTAATGATTATTATTATATTATTATTTGTGCCCTGGTGTCAGGAGCGTCGTAAAAAGTGGACCAAGGCGCAGCGGGTATCGTGCTCATCTTCCTTTTTTATTTGGATAAACGTAAACACTTAACAAAAATAACAACCACCGCCGAAAACCAGTCCTGTAAGGCTACACAGCTATACATGGAACAACTACCCACAAACAGTGACCAAAACCCCCTAGTTAAATATGGCCTCCAATTAGAAGCAACGAAGAACAGCTGCTTCTAATTGAAGGCCAAACCAAAACCCGAACATAGAAATAGACTAAATAGACATTCAAACATAGAAATAGACAACATAGAACATTAGCCAAACCCAAGACACATAAATCAAACACACCCCTGCCACGTCCTGACCATACTACAATAACAAAATTACCCCTTACTGGTCAGGACGTGACACCTGGTCCTGTAAAAGCTCTTTGTCACTTCCCACGAGCCGGGTTGTGACAAAACTCACACTCATTCTTAAGTTTAATAAATGTATCATATAGTGTGAGTGTGGCAGGCTTAAAATGATGTCAAAAAGCAACATTTGAGAGTGCGCTGACCCTGGTGCTAGAGGGGGTACGCAGCTGGAGGTTGAATGTTTGAAGGGGTAGTTTGGGAACCACTGGTTTAGGAGATCATGGTATATACACACACACCCCCCAATCCTCCCTCCCTTTTCCGCTGGCCATAATCGGGATCTAACCTATAGAGATGACCGGTTTAAAAATGCTTATTGTAGAGGTCTGTGGCTTCCCCTTTAACAAGATTTTAAAAATATGTGTCAACAGCAATCTAAATCCTGTGAATATCTTAACCGGCTTAGCTCAGCCTGGACACTACTGTCAGTTAGTTATCCCACAGGATCTGTGGCAGCCTGGACCCTCAGTCTCAGCTACTGTTATCAAGTTATCCCCCAGGATCTGTGGCAGCCTGGACCCTCAGTCTCAGCTACTGTCAGCTAGTTATCCCCCAGGATCTGTGGCAGCCTGGACCCAGTCTCAGCTACTATCAGCTAGTTATCCCACAGGATCTGTGGCAGCCTGGACCCTCAGTCTCAGCTACTGTCAGCTAGTTATCCCACAGGATCTGTGGCAGCCTGGACCCTCAGTGTCAGCTAGTTATCCCACAGGATCTGTGGCAGCCTGGACCCAGTCTCAGCTACTATCAGCTAGTTATCCCCCAGGATCTGTGGCAGCCTGGACCCTCAGTCTCAGCTACTGTCAGCTAGTTATCCCCCAGGATCTGTGGCAGCCTGGACCCTCAGTCTCAGCTACTGTCAGCTAGTTATCCCCCAGGATCTGTGGCAGCCTGGACCCTCAGTCTCAGCTACTATCAGCTAGTTATCCCCCAGGATCTGTGGCAGCCTGGACCCAGTCTCAGCTACTATCAGCTAGTTATCCCCCAGGATCTGTGGCAGCCTGGACCCTCAGTCTCAGCTACTGTCAGTTAGTTATCCCCCAGGATCTGTGGCAGCCTGGACCCTCAGTCTCAGCTACTATCAGCTAGTTATCCCCCAGGATCTGTGGCAGCCTGGACCCTCAGTCACAGCTACTGTCAGTTAGTTATCCCCCAGGATCTGTGGCAGCCTGGACCCTCAGTCTCAGCTACTGTCAGCTAGTTATCCCCCAGGATCTGTGGCAGCCTGGACCCAGTCTCAGCTAGTTATTCCCCAGGATCTATGGCAGAAAGAGTAGCACAGTGAGGGGACACACACGCACACACACACACACACACACACACACACACAGATACATGCACACACAGACACACGCACCCACAGACATACACACACCCACAGACACACACACACAGACACACACTATAATGCTCACATTCTTCTGTCCTTGTCTATCAGTGTATCAGTGTTTTGTTACTTGTCATGTTTTGTGATGTTTGTGGACCCCAGGAAGAGTAAGTGCTTTTGGAACGCGAATGGGGATCCAAATAAACCAATAAACTGTTGTGTACTAATGTCACTACAGGGTGTTTGTAGTGTAAAACTCTCACTCTGTCTGCAGGATTCCTGGAAGACATTTTGTAAGATATTTTTGATTTGATTTAAGGTGCACCATGAAAGATCCTGCTTTGTTTTTGAAAATATCTACTTTGTATCATCAGTTGGAGTCCAGGACTGTGTTCAGTCTTACTCCAGGTCCCACTGTTCAGAAAAGTCTCCCAAAATGTTATTCAAATATTTATTTTTTCTCATAATTCAGGCCCTATGTGTACACATTAACGGAAACAACGTTATCCTCCTCAGTTACTAGTGTCCAAGTCAGTCTATTCGCTGCTCTTACCTTGTCGGCTAGACAACAACAGGGCCCCCAAAACAAGCTAAGGAATCTTCACACAGAATTACTTTTGTGATCGTGTGAAAAGAGGGAGCACTGAAGTGTAGCCTGAACGCTCCGGCCGGCAGTCTCAGGGGGTTAAAGTGAGCTGGGGAGTACACACACACACGCACGCGCACACGCACACGCACACACACACACACACACACACACACACACACACACACAAGTGTTGTTGTTCCCTTAGGGGTAGTGACCCAGGAACTTCCCAGTGTGTCAGCATCAGCATGGGTTTCTCTTTGTTCAGGAGGATGATCTATCTGCCTGACCACTCACCCTGATCACAGACAACAGCAGCCATGTTGACACTGAAACCCCAACACTTCCTGTTAAGTGGCTGTGGGGCGCTGGGGGCAAGGGGGATGGGGAGACCTGACTGGGGATGGGGACTGTGGGGACGGGGAGACCTGACTGGGGATAGGGACTGTGGGGATGAGATGTGTGTGCCACTCCTTCCTACAAAAAGACAGAAACCGAGACACACAATGTATTCCAACACACCAGAGGTATAAGAGGCTATCGCACAGAGGCATAAGAGGCTATCACACAGAGGCATAAGAGGCTATCGCACATAGGCGTACGTGGCTATCGCAGAGAGGCGTAAGTGGCTATCGCAGAGAGGCGTAAGAGGCTATCACACAGAGGCGTAAGAGGCTATCACACAGAGGCGTAAGAGGCTATCACACAGAGGCGTAAGAGGCTATCACACAGAGGCGTAAGAGGCTATCACACAGAGGCGTAAGAGGCTATCACACAGAGGCATAAGACGCTATCACACAAAGTCATAAGAGACTATCACACTCACACATACAGTTGAAGTCAGAAGTTTACATACACCTTAGCCAAATACATTTAAACTCAGTTTTTCACAATTCCTGACATTTAATCCTAGTAAAAAGTCCCTGTCTTAGGTCAGTTAGAATCAACACTTTATTTTAAGAATGTGAAAAGTCAGAATAATAGTAGAGAGAATGATTTATTTCAGCTTTTATTTCTTTCATCACATTCCCAGTGGGTCAGAAGTTTACATACACTCAATTAGTATTTGGTAGCATTGCCTGTAAATTGTTTAACTTGGGTCAAACGTTTCGGGTAGCCTTCCACAAGTTTCCCACAATAAGTTGAGTGAATTTTGGCCCATTCTTCCAGACAGAGCTGGTGTAACTGAGTCAGGTTTGTAGGCCTCCTTGCTCGCACATGCTTTTTCAGTTCTGCCCACAGATTTTCTATAGGATTGAGGTCAGGGCTTTGTGATGGCCACTCCAATACCTTGACTTTGTTGTCCTTAAGCGATTTTGCCACAACTTTGGAAGTATGCTTGGGGTCATTGTCCATTTGGAAGACCCATTTGCGACCAAGCTTTAACTTCTTGACTGATGTCTTGAGATATTGTTTCAATATATCCACATAATTTTCCTGCCTCATGATGCCATCTATTTTGTGAAGAGCACTAGTCCCTCCTGCAGCAAAGCACCCCCACAACCTGATGCTGCCACCCCCGTGCTTCACGGTTGGGATGGTGTTCTTCGGCTTGCAAACCTCCCCCGTTTTCCTCTAAACATAACAATGGTCATTATGGCCAAACAGTTCTATTTTTGTTTCATCAGACCAGAGGACATTTCTCCAAAAAGTACGATCTTTGTCCCCATGTGCAGTTGCAAACTGTAGCCTGGCTTTTTTATGGCGGTTGTGGAGCACTGGCTTCTTCCTTGCTGAGCGGCCTTTCAGGTTATGTCGATATAGGACTCGTTTTACTGTGGATATAGATACTTTTGTACCTGTTTCCTCCAGCATCTTCACAAGGTCCTTTGCTGTTGTTCTGGGATTGATTTGCACTTTTCACACCAAAGTACGTTCATCTCTAGGAGACAGAACGTGTCTCCTTCCTGAGCGTTATGACGGCTGCGTGGTCCCATGGTGTTTATACTTGCATACTATTGTTTGTACAGATGAACGTGGTACCTTCAGGCGTTTGGAAATTGCTCCCAAGGATGAACCAGACTTGTGGAGGTCTACCATTTGTTTTCTGAGGTCTTGGCTTATTTCTTTTGATTTTCCCATGATGTCAAGCAAAGAGGCACTGAGTCTGAAGGTAGGCCTTGAAATACATCCAGGGGTACAACTCCAATTGACTCAAATGATGTCAATTAGCCTATCAGAAGGTTCTAAAGCCATGACATAATTTTCTGGAATTTTCCAAGCTGTTTAAAGGCACAGTCAACTTAGTGTATATAAACTTCTGACCCACTGGAATTGTGATACAGTGAATTATAAGTGAAATAATCTGTCTGTAAACAATTGTTGGAAAAATTACTTGTGTCATGCACAAAGTATATGTCCTAACCGACTTGCCAAAACTATTGTTTGTTAACAAGAAATTTGTGGAGTGGTTGAAAAACAAGGTTTAATGACTCCAACCTAAGTGTATGTAAACTCCCGAATTCAACTGTACATGAACAGGATTTAGATATATACCCCTCCTAGTAGAACAGGTCATTCATTTAAATACCAGTCACCAGACGCAAGACACCAGGCCCATCCCAGCTCTTTCTTCCCTGTGTGTGTGTGCGTGTGTGTGTGTGTGTGTGTGTGTGTGTGTGTGTGTGTGTGTGTGTGTGTGTGTGCGTGTGCGTGTGCGCGTGTGCGTGTGCGTGTGTGTGTGTGTGTGAGACGTGAGCCGTGTTGTATTTAATAACTGTCCTGTCAGATTACGCCCCAAATGGAACCATATTCCCTTTATAGTGCACTTCTTTTGACCACGGACCATGGGGCTCTGGGTAAAAGTAGTGTACTACAAAGGGAATAGGGTGCCATTTGAGGCTTAGCCAGGTTTATTACACTACATCGTTTGCGTTGCCGACCAATTAATATATTAATCAAATCTCCCCGAGGATGATGGAGAGGGAGAAACAAGACAAACCATTTTCAATATGATTTTAATCAGTAGCTGGGGAGGCCAAGAGGTCACACACACACACACACACACACACACACACACACACCCTTGCTATCTCCCTTTTGTCTCTGTGCTTTTATTCATTACTGTGATGACTCAACATCTAGGCAGATCCAACACACACACACACACACAGACACACACACACACACACTCACACACACACACACACACACACACACACACACACACACACACACACACACACGCTGCTTAAAATGAAAAAGTCCAATGCCATACAATAAACATGGCTCACAGCTCTTTAATCTTGTGTGTGTTCCCACAACTGTCTAGGAGATCATGATATTATCACACACACACACAGACACACACACAGACAGGGAACGTCTGTTTAGTTAAAACCCAGAGGCTGAACATGCAGGTGGGCTGATGCATAATATTAAACTAGAAAACATGCTATTGGGAGTGTGAAGCAGTCCTCCCAGGAAGAGAGCAATCTGCTGAGCGGCGCTGGAAACTGATCGCAAGCCTGTATGTATGTATGTATGAATGTATGAATGTATGTATGTATGTATGTATGTATGTATGCATGCATGCATGCATGCATGCATGTATGTATGTATGTGTGCATAGTCATCAGCACATTGAGGACAGATACAAATCTAGAGGAACGGGGAGGTGTGTGTGTGTGTGCGCATTCTAGAGGTCGACTGATTAATCAGAATGGCTGATTAATTAGGGCCGATTTCAAGTTTTCATAACAATCGGTAATCGATATTTTTGGCCACCGATTTGCCGATTTTTTTATTTTTATTTTTTTTAACCTTTATTTAACTAAAGAACACATTCTTACTTTCAATGACGGCCTAGGAACGGTGGGTTAACTGCCTTGTTCAGGGGCAGAACGACAGATTTTTACCTTGTCAGCTTGGGGTTGCAACCTTACGTTAACTAGCCCAACGCTCTAACCACCTGCTTTACGTTGCCAAGGTAAGTTGCTAGCTAGCATTAAACTTATCTTATAAAAAAACAATCAATCAATCATAAACACTAGTTAACTACACATGGTTGATGATATTACTAGTTTATCTAGCCTGTCCTGCTTTGCATATAATCGATGTGGTGCGCATTCGCGAAAAAGGACTGTCTTTGCTCCGATGTGTACCTAACCATAAACATCAATGTCTTTCTTAAAATCAATACACAAGTATGTAGTTTTTAAACCTGCATATTTAGTTAATATTGCCTGCTGACATTAATTTCTTTTAACTAGGGAAAATGTGTCACTTCTCTTGCAAACAGAGTCAGGGTATATGCAGCAGTTTGGGCCGCCTGGCTTGTTGCGAACTGTGAAGACTATTTCTTCCTAACAAAGACAGCAGACTTCGCCAAACGGGGATGATTTAACAAAAGCGCATTTGTGAAAAAAAGCACAATCGTTGCACGACTGTACCTAACCATAAACATCAATGCCTTTCTTAAAATCAATACACAGAAGTATATATTTTTAAACCTGCATATTTAGCTAAAAGAAATCCAGGTTAGCAGGCAAAATTAACCAGGTGAAATTGTGTCAGTTCTCTTGCGTTCGTTGCACGCAGAATCAGGGTATACAGAATCTGGCTTGTTGCGAACTAATTTGCCAGAATTTTACGGAACTATGAAATAACATTGTAGGTTGTGCGATGTAACAGGAATATTTAGACTTATGGATGCCACCCGTTAGATAAAATACGGAAAGGTTCCCTATGTCACTGAAAGAATAATGTTTTCGAGATGATAGTTTCCGGATTTGACCATATTAATGACCTAAGGTTTATTATATTATAGTTAAGTCTATGATTTGATATTTCATAGAGCAGTCTGACTGAGCGGTGGTAGGCAGCAGCAGGCTCGTAATAGTCAAAGGTATATGGTTTAGAGAGAAATAGTCGACGCGTCATAATTCCTGTAATAACTTGCGGCTGAACTTGAAAGGGGTTCCTTCATTATTTTACCGTTCATGTCTTCCATAGAGAATGTCTTGATCTACTTCAAATAAGGTCTGTGTTTTGTGCTTAAACCGCCTCGGCGTTTTGATACCCGTGTAAATCTCACTAGGTAACGTTTGTCAACATATTTTCATAAATCCACTCTACAAAAAAAAAATTATTTGCTTATATTGATCAGAGTTATATCCTATGGATATCTACACAGTTATAAAATTGGCAAGGTGGTGTAAGCCTAAACCAAACACAGACCTTATTTTAAATTAATTTAAAACTATCCTATGGAATAAATTAAGGAACCGCTTTTCAGATTTTGCTAGAAGGTGTCATGGGAATTATGACTCGCACTTTGGTAGTCAATTCTTACCATGCCCATTATTAAAATAGGATTTTCTGCATATAGAAATTACAGTTTTTGTTTTCAGCATTCATCACAGGTAACTTAAACTCTATTTTTATTATTCAAACAGTTGAGAGTATTTGTCTCCTAAGCAGACTCTTCAGTATCGTTGTCACTTCAGAGCTGTGTGTGTGTGTGTGTGTGTGTGTGTGTGTGTGTGTGTGTGTGTGTGTGTATACATATATATACATATAAAAAAAAAACATAATAATAACCGTCCGATTAATCGGCATCGGCTTTTTTGGTCCTCCAATAATCGGTATCGGTATCAGCGTTGAAAAATCATAATCGGTCGACCTCTAGCGCATACTGTATGTACCCAGGTGGTTTTCTCCTTTATGTGTGCGTGTCTGTGTGTGTACTGGTGTACAGGTGTTTCCATTCACAAGACAGGCAAGGTGGTAGAGCCTCTGAGTTCATAGCCCGTACCCTTGTAAAGGACTGATACGCTGTCACACCTTTATCCACTGTGTCATATGTCAGGAGATTACAGACAGGCGTGGCGGTGAATGGCAGACCCAGGGAGAAGGCCAGGTGTCACTGCCAGGGCCTGGACTAGGATGAAAGACTCGCTTCTGGTTTTATGGTGAGCCAACGGCAAGCTGTGGCAGTCACAGCCTGTGCCCCAAATGACAGCCTATTCCATAGGTAGTGCACTTCTTTTGACCAGAGCACTGGCCAAAAGTAGTGCTCTATGTAGGGAATAGGGTGCTATTTGGGACGTAGTCACGGTTTAGCTAACCCTCTGGTTCTAAAGTTCACAGGCTCTTCACCAAACATCGAACTATGCCCCCCTCCGTCCCCCTCCGGCTAGAACTCCACTTCACAACCTTGGCACAGCGAGGCACCTAAAGCGCCAGCGCCGGAAGAATGGGAATATGTCGTTTCCCAATCCGCCCTGTCATCAAACTTAAAATGGCCGCCTCCTCCAGGGCACACTTTAATAGTGTCTAGTAAAACCAGCGTCTGAGTTTTGAAAGGCCATCGCCGTGCCCATTACCGTGGGGATGTTCCACAGGCAGGCTCTGTGTGTCTGGCTTCTCTGATGTTATTAGCTGGGCGGTTTGGAACACTAACATAACATACCAGCTTTAAGTGCACTGGCTGTGAGCTAATGGAGGTAGCAGTACGGCGCTAGCAAAGTAGGCACAAAGTAGTGTCCAGCAATTATTTATAAAGCCCAATCAGAAAATGTGTAACCATCAGGATTAGTTGAAATCAGGGATAAATTAGTGGAATCGGCCAATCAGCCGTCCAGATGGCTTTGGGCATCCGGTTGCTCCCACTGAATGATCCTCGACTGAGCCTTTTTGGCCAAGAACACTAACTTTCCCCTCAAATCCTCCTTTGTCATTAATGAGTGAGGACACGTCCGTATCTGCGTCCCAAATGGCAATGTATTCCGTACTAGCCCTGGTCAACAGTAGTGCACTAAATAGGGGAGATGGTGGCATTTAGGACGCATGACTAATGCATGGGGAAAGAGTCTGAAGCTGGTTCAGCCTGGGGAGGGTCTGGTCTGAGAGAGGGAGAGAGGGAGGAAGAGATGGAGGGAGAGAGAGAGAGGGGGAGGAAGAGATGGAGGGAGAGAGAGAGAGAGAGAGCGGGAGAGAGAATGAGAGAGAGAGAGGGAGAGAGAGAGAGGGAGAGAGAGAGGGAGAGAGAGAGAGAGAGAGAGAGAGGGCAGAGCGCGCCACACAGTACAGGCCATCTGTGGCTAGTTTAAGAAGCAAGAAATTGGATCGGCGACAAGACACACTGTTTATCTCTCTCTAAGTCTGGGGCCTCTTAGACTGCTCTTTTCCACTCTGTGAGTGAACAGGCACACGCACACACACACACCACTACTCTTCGGCACACCACCGCTCTAGCAGAAAATTGTAACATGGGACAACTGTTATTGGACCATTTTTATGGACTGTAACACTTGTGTTTACAACTGGAAAATTTAACCCCTAGTCATTACAAGCTTGAATCCCTAAGAGCTGTTGATTTGGGTTTGATAGGGTGGTTCTTTGTGTGTGTGTGTGTGTGTGTGTGTGTGTGTGTGTGTGTGTGTGTGTGTGTGTGTGTGTGTGTGTGTGTGTGTGTGTGTGTGTGTGTGTGTGTGTGTGTGTGTGTGTGTGTGTGTGTGTTGTGTGTGTGTGTGTGTGTGTGTGTGTGTGTGTGTGTGTGTGTGTGTGTGCGCGCGCGCGCGTGTGTGTGCACAGCGATCATCTGGAATCATTGGAGGGTTTCAGGGCTTCAATCAGTCTGAATTAGCCGATCAATCCACCAGCCAGGCCCCCTCCAATCTACTCCAGAGTGGGGAGGTTGTATTCACTGCCAGGCCTCTATTGTGTGTATGCATTAATCAGGCCCTATTCACAGACTGGAGGAGGTCCTCCAGTACACACACACACACACACACATGCACACATACACGCACGCACACACACACTAACAGATACACTGACACGCACATACACGTGCATCACACATACACAGACATGCATGTGCACACGCACGTACCTACTTAAACACGCTCACACACACACACACACACTCACACACACACACACACACACACACACACACTGAAACTTCCATGAGAGACAGCTCTCAATTCATTATGTTGTTCATGACTTGCTTTGATTGCCTTTTGCCCATACCTACCTTGCTCATCACTACCAAGTTCATTATGCATCTTTATTCATCTAAAAACGTCCGTCGTCCTCTGTCCCCTAGCAGATCTTTGTCCCACCAGGGACCAGACCAGTGTTACACACCCTGCGTGTGTCTGAAATCACACCCTATTCCCTATGTAGTGAACTACTTTTGACCAGGGCCCATTGGACAGAAAGTAGCACACTATATAGGGAATAGAGTGCCATTTTGGACACAGACCCTATTTAATTACAATGCTTAGCCTGCTAGAATGTAATTACCCAGATGCGGAGTCATATCGCTGACTACAGCCTATCTACAGTAAATGTAACACGGTTCTTCTCCTCCCTAGGTGTTAAGATCAATTGAATTTCATAGGTCAGCTGGGCTATTAATGTTAGTGATGGGTTACGGAGATCAGCTCTTTTCAATGAGGCTGAGGAAAGGTGTGTGGGGAGACACACACAACACACACACACAGACACGTCTGAACATCTCTATAATGCCGGCCATCAAAACGAGAGACATAAAAGAGATACCATTAACGGGATAATGAGCCAATAACACCTCACGGCAAATGATCCTGTAATCCCATCAGTGGTATTGATCGGGCCGTTTGATATCCGGATGTCGTTAATGAATGTTTGACATAAAACTGATCTAAAAACCCTGACGTCAAGCCTTTCATCACCTTAGACCAGACTCCGACCCAGATTTATATCAAAAGCAATACCGTCATTATCCACACTCTAATGTATTTCATATTTAAAGTACTGGAGGAAAGTGTCAAACAAAACCTCCTTTCTCGTCTTCACTCCCACTAAGAAATACAGTATGGAGGTGAAAACTTAAATGGCAAATAGATTGAAAACTCATTTTCAACAAAGTTTCAAGGGCCTGTCAATTAATGTAATTATGAAGCCCTTTTTACACCAGCAGTTGTCACTCTGTCTCAAAGAGTACTCCCTATGGTGAGGTAGAATGGAAGTGTTTGGCTTCATAAATACATTCATCAGACCACAGAACCCCTCACACACAGACCCCTCTCCTCTCCTTCTCCCGTTGAGAGACTCATTTGTTTATTAGTTTAAATAATGGCTGTGAGAGAGGAGTGAGTCCCTCCTGTCTGTCCCGTAGGCATAGGGGGGTATAGTAGGGTGAAGGGGAGGTGGGGGAGTGAAGTGGGACATAGGGGGGTGGCGAGGGTTGTAAGGGGTGAAGACACCCCTGAGGACCTCTGACTATTACGCGTACCAGAGCTCCGTGTTGTCTAAACTCAGCTAACTCTATTATATGAGGGATTTAAGAGGAAGTGATCCTCCCCCAGAGAAAGAGGGTGGTAGAAAGAGACAGAAGAGGGGAGTGATGAGAAAGAGAGTAAGAGAGAGAAATAGAGAAAGGAGGGGGGGGGGGTAGCTTTTTAAAGAGCGGGTTGATTCCGTTCTGCCTGGGTGAGCTGGAGGTCACCGCTGGTGAGCATCAAGGACACTCCCTCCTGTCATCCTTCTGCCCACCCCGCCTCTTTTAGCTTCTGTCTCTCTTCCCCCTCTTCTCCCTTTCCCTCCCCAACTCAGTGATTGAATCTGTCTCCCCCTCTTGAGTAAGGGGTCAGTCTCAGGTTCATGTATCTAAACCCACACTAGCATACCATTTTTAAAAAGCAATGTATTGGCCACACAATAGTCATATGCCAGTATGGCCATTTTAATCAAGCCCCAGTCCCCCATCCACACCTATAGACAGCCACTGTGTTAGTCCACCCCCGTGTGGCGCTGGTGGCTCAGAGCGGAGGGGACCGTGACTCTACTCTGCCGAATAACTCACACAGAGCAACGCTCTACTCCACTCCTCCTTTCCTGCCCCAGAGGCTTGTGGGAAATGTGGAGTCAGCTGTTCTGACGAGGAGTTCTCGGGTAACTCGCCCGACGCCACGACATGTGACAGGACAGGCCGTCACGGGACCAGACACTGATGCTCAGGGAGGGAAAAGAGAGAGGGAGAAAGAGGGACAGGGAGAGAGAGGAGGGAGGAGGAAGAGAGAGATAGATGGGTGAATACAGAGAAGGATGGACAGACGTGAAGAGAAGAGAGCGGAGAACAGAGCAGTGGTCGTCAGGGGTGATGGAGGCAAAGAGAGGGGAGGAGGAGGGGGAGGGGAGGTAGGAAATAGGAAGGGAGTAATGGTCTAAACTCACCAAAGTTTGTGGGATGTATTTTAGAATGCATTGTTTTGAATTGTAACGACCCAACCGAAGCCTTGTGGGCGGGTTGTCCGCTTTGACGCGTCACTCAATTAGAACGGGTCTCTTTTTTTGGTGTTTTATTGCTGGCGCTGTAGTCACACAAAACAATAAAAAATGTCAATATTAACTTTTTTTGAGCACATTTGAAGAGGTAGCTAAGGGTTGAGGCTTTACCATACATCCTAAATTAGACCATCCACTTATGGAAACACAACATTGTCATCAGCAAAGATGATTGGAGATATGGACTATCCTGCTAGCGTACAGTCACTGCTCTGGCCGTCCCGTCCTTCCACCCGCCTAGCTCTGCTTGCTCCGCCCGCCCGCTTCTGGTGAGTTTCCCGCTTTATTGAGACAGAGAGAGGTAGAGAGAGAGAGAGATGGAGCGAGGGAGTGTGTGCAGGCCGGGAAGAGCGAGGGGGGTGAGACTCTAAAGTCATGTATTAATCATTACTCCTTCCTGTGGGCTACTGTCAGAGGGCTGAGGGAGAGCAATGCCAGACCCAGAGCCACCAACATGATGCAGTATGTGCCTGTGGTCCAGTTAGAAACCGCTATCAGTCCATATCCATCCCTGCCTCCTTTTCTCCATTTGCACACTCACTCCATCCGTCAGTAAGTGTAACTGGAACATGTTGCAGGGCCAGAGGGAAGGACCGTTATACCTGGATCCATTAACCTCATAGTAGTGTGTGTGTGTGTGTGTGTGGTGTGTGTGTGTTGTGTGTGTGTGTGTGTGTGTGTGTGTGTGTGTGTGTGTGTGTGTGTGTGTGTGTGTGTGTGTGTGTGTGTGTGTGTGTGTGTGTGTGTGTGTGTGTGTGTGTGTGTGTGTGTGTGTGTGTGTGTGTGTGTGTGTGTGCGCTGAAGTGGTGAATAGCCAGAGCAACACCATAGTATTCCCAGCATTGTAAGTCTGGAGACACAAAGCTTGTAGTTAATGGGTCTTGAAGACGGAGTCATTGTGTGCGAACCGTCTCACTTTTTCTCTTGGAGAGATATCAATGAAATGTGGTGAGAACACACACACTCGACTTCGAATCGAGACGCCATGAAACATTCAAACTCACAGCTGTTTTCCAGGCCGAAGTGCCCAATTGATTTAAATGAATAGAGTTAGTCAAGGTTATGGAGAATAGAAAGACTCTAATTATTATCTCCAGATTACACTGGCACCACTGATCTCTATGGTGGTGGGTTTTCATCTATAGATTCCTTTCAGGAAGTTAGACTCCCACTGGCAGTGGCACCACTGATCTCTATGGTGGTGGGTTTTCATCTATAGATTAGTTTCAGGAAGTTAGACTGCCACTGGCAGTGGCACCACTGATCTCTATGGTGGTGGGTTTTCATCTATAGATTAGTTTCAGGAAGTTAGACTCCCACTGGCAGTGGCACCACTGATCTCTATGGTGGTGGCTTTTCATCTATAGATTAGTTTCAGGAAGTTAGACTGCCACTGGCAGTGGCACCACTGATCTCTATGGTGGTGGGTTTTCATCTATAGATTAGTTTCAGGAAGTTAGACTGCCACTGGCAGTGGCACTACTGATCTCTATGGTGGTGGGTTTTCATCTATAGATTCGTTTCAGGAAGTTAGACTCCCACTGGCAGTGGCACCACTGCTGTAATAGGTACAGTTGAAGTCGGAAGTTTACATACACTTAGGTTGGAGACATTAAAACTCGTTTTTCAACCACTTCAAAAATTTCTTGTTAACAAACTATAGTTTTGGCAAGTCGGTTAGGACATCTACTTTGAGCATGACACAAGTCATTTTTCCAACAATTGTTTACAGACAGATTATTTCACTTATAATTCACTGTATCACAAGTCCAGTGGGTCAGAAGTTTACATACACTACGTTGACTGTGCCTTTAAACAGCTTGGAAAATTCCAGAAAATTATGTCATGGCTTTAGAAGCATTTGATAGGCTAATTGACATAATTTAAGTCAATTGGAGGTGTACCTGTGGATGTATTTCAAGGCCTACCTTCAAACTCAGTGCCTCTTTTGCTTGACATCATAAGAAAATCAAAAGAAATCAGGCAAAACCTCAGAAAAAAATGGTATACCTCCACAAGTCTGGTTCATCCTTGGGAGCTCAGCAAGGAAGAAGCCACTGCTCCAAAACCGCCATAAAAAAGCCAGATTACGGTTTGCAACTGCACATGGGGATAAAGATCGTACTTTTTGGAGAAATGTCCTCTGATCTGATGAGACAAAAATAGAACTGTTTGGCCATAACGACCATCGTTATGTTTGGAGGTTGAAGGGGGAGGCTTGCAAGCCGAGGAACACCATCCCAATCGTGAAGCACGGGGGTGGCACCATCATGTTGTGGGAGTGCTTTGCTGCAGGGGGGACTGGGGCACTTCACAAAATAGATGGCATCATGAGGGAGGAAAATTGTGGCTATATTGAAGCAACATCTCAAGACATCAGTCAGGAAGTTAAAGCTTGGTAGGCAAATGGGTCTTCCAAATGAACAATGACCCCAAGCATACTTCCAAAGTTGTGGCAAAATGACTTAAGGACAACAAAGTCATGGTATTGGAGTGGCCATCACAACGCCCTGACCTCAATCCCATAGAACATTTGCGGGCAGAACTAAAAAAGCGTGTGCGAGTAAGGAGGCCTACAAACCTGACTCGGTTACACCAGCTCTGTCAGGAGGAATGGGCCAAAATTCACCCAATTTATTGTGGGAAGCTTGTGGAAGGCTACCCAAAACGTTTGACTCAAGTTAAACAATTTAAAGGCAACGCTACCAAATACTAACTGAGTGTATGTAAACTTCTAACCCACATGGAATGTGCTGAAATAAATTAAAGCTAAAATAAATCTCTCTGTCACGTCCTGACCAGTAAAAGGGGTAATTTGTTATTGTAGTTTGGTCAGGACGTGGCAGAGGGTATTTGTTTTATGTGGTTCGGGCTGGTTGTGTTAGTAGTTGGGTGTTTGATTTATTATTCCGGGTTTTGGACACTGTTCTATGTTAATGTATTTCTATGTTTAGTCTAGTCATTTGTATTTCTATGTTTAGGTAATTGGGGGTTGGACTCTCAATTGGAGGCAGGTGTTTTCTAGTTGCCTCTGATTGAGGGTCCTATAAATAGGTATGTGTTTGTGTTAGTATTTTGTGGGAGATTGTTCTTGTTTAGCTATGTGTGCCTGACAAGACTGTCAAAGTTCGTTTTGTGTTTTGTATAAGTGTTTTGGTGTTTTTCCTTCTTCACATAAATAAAAGAAGATGAGTGTACATTTTCCTGCTGCGTCTTGGTCTCAACCCTACGACAACCGTGACACTCAACTATTTTTCTGACATTTTATACTCTTAAAATAAAGTGGTGATCCTAACTGACCTAAGACAGGGAATTTTTACTAGGATTACATTTCAGGAATTATGAAAAAGTAGTTTAAATGTATTTTGCTAAGATGTATGCAAACTTCTGACTTCAACTGTATGTCTCCAGATAACACTGCCACCACTGATCTCTATGGTGGTGGGTTTTCTGTACCGTAGATGACTATTAGACAGTTTGTCTCTAGACTACATTGGCACCAGTGCTGTAAGGGCTAGAGCTGTACAGGTAGGGTATGCATCTACTAGGCAAGCACACGCACACACACACACGCACACACACACACACACACACACACACACACACACACACACACACACACACACACACACACACACACACACACACACACACACACACACACACACACACGCACACATACACACACAACTGCCTGGCTGGCCCCGATGTCCCAAATGGCATGTTATTCCCTATACAGTGCCTGCAGAATGTTTTGTTTTGTTACAGTCTGAATTTAAATTTGATTAAGTTTAGTTTTTTTGGCCTACACACAATACCCCACAATGTCAAAGTGGAATTATGTTTTTCTAAATTTTGACAAATTAATTGCAAATGAAAAGCTGAAATGTCCACACCTACCGTCAAACATCTCATTCCAAAATCATGAGCATTAATATGGAGTTGGTCCCCTCTTTACTGCTATAACAGCCTCCACTCTTCTGGGAAGGCTTTCCACTAGATGTTGGAACATTGCTGTGGGGACTTGCTTCCATTCAGCCACAAGAGTATTAGTGAGGTTGGGCACTGATGATAGGCAATTAGGCCTGTCTCGCGATCAGCGTTCCAATTCATCCCAAAAGTGTTCGATGGGGTTGAGGTCAGTGCTCTGTGCAGGCTAGTCAAGTTCTTCCACACGATCTCAACAAACCATTTCTGTATGGATCTTGCTTTTTGCACAGGGATACAGAATGGTCTAGAATGTCATTGTATGCTGTAGCGTTAACATTTCCCTTCACTGGAACTAAGGGATGAAAAACAGCCCCAGAGCATTATACCTCATCCACCAAACGTTACAGTTGGCACTATACATTCGGGCCGGTAACGTTCTCCTGGCATCCACCAATCCCAGATTCGTCCGTCGAACTGACAGATGGTGAAGCGTGATTAATCACTCGAGAGAAGGCATTATACCAACTCCACAATCTTTACACCACGCCAGCCGACGCTTGGCATTGCGCATGGTGATCTTAAGCTTGTGCGCGGCTGCTCGGCCATGGAAACCCATTTCATGAAGCTCCCAACACAGTTATTGTGCTGAGGTTGTTTCCAGAGGCAGTTTGGAACTCTATAGTGAGTGTTGCAACTGAGGATAGACGATTTTTACGCGCTACACGCTTCAGCACTCAGCGGTTCCGTTCTGTGAGCTTGTGTGGCCTACCACTTCGTGGCTGAGCCGTTGTTGCCCCTAGACGTTTCCACTTCACAATAACAGCACTTACAGTTTACTGACAAACTGACCTGTTAGAAAGGTGGTATCCTTTGACGGTGCCAGGTTGAAAGTTACTGAGCTCTTCAGTAAGGCCATTCTACAGCCAATGTTTGTCTATGGAGATTGCATGGCTGTGTGCTCGATTTTATACACCTGTCAGCAACGAGTGTTGAAATAGTAGACTGAAATAGCAGAATCCACAAATTTGAAGGGGTTTCCACATACTTTTGTAAATATAGTATATGTTCAGGAGTACGCATTTGCTTAACAAGTCACATAAGTTCCATGGACTCTGTGTTTAATAATAGTGTTTCACATGGTTTTTAAAGGACTACCTCATCTCTGTACCCCACACATACAATTATCTGTAAGGTACCTCAGTCGAGCAGTGAATCTCAAACACAGATTCAACCACAAAGACAGGGAGGTTTTCAAATGCCTCGCAAAGAAGGGCACCTATTGGTAAAAAAAAGACATTGAATATCCCTTTGAGCATGGTGAACTTATTAACTACACTTTGGATTGTGTATCAGTACACCCAGTCACTACAAAGATACAGGCATCTTTCCTAACTCAGTTGCCGGAGAGGAAGGAAACCGGTCAGGGAGGCCAATGGTGACTTTAAAACAGTTAGTTTAATGGCTGTGATAGGAGAAAACTGAGGATGGATCAATAACATTGTAGTTACTCCACAATACTAACCTGATTGACAGAGGGGAAAAAAGGAAGCCTGTACAGCATCAAAATATTCCCAAAACATGCATCCTGTTTGCAACAAGGCACTAAAGTAATACTGCAAAATATGTGGCAAAGCAATTAACTTTCTGTCCTAAATAGTGACAAGAAAGTGTTATGTTTGGGGCAAATCCAATACAACACATTACTGAGTGCCACTCTCCATATTTTCAAGCAAAGTGATGGCTGCATCATAATGCTTCATAATGCTTCATAATGCATCGTGCTTCTACACCTGCATTACTTGCTGTTTGGGGTTTTAGGCTGGGTTTCTGTACAGCACTTTGAGATATCAGCTGATGTTAGAAGGGCTATATAAATACATTTGATTTGATTTGATAATATGAGTATACTTGTAATTGTTAAGGACTGGGGAGTTTTTCAGGAAGAAACGGAATAGAGCTAAGCACAGGCTAAACCCTAGAGGAATATCTGGTTCTTTCTGGTTTCCACCAGACACTGGGAGATTAATTCACCTTTCAGCAGGACAATAACCCAAGCCAAGAACACAGTGAATGTTCCTGAGTGTGCCGAGTTACAGTTTTGACTTACATTTACAGCAAGACCTGAAAATGGTTGTCTAGCCATGTTCAACAACCAATTTGACGGGGCTTGAAGAATTTTGAACAGAATAATGGGCAAATGTTGCATAAGCCAGGTGTGGAAAGTTCTTAGAGACTTATTGTAATCGGCCTGTGTGTAGCTGGTGTAGAGAGTCAGGCGCAGGACAGCAGATATGAGTAATTACTCAAGTATTCACAAAATACAACACAATATACCGAGCCCACAATAACGGACCGTATACAAGACAAGACCGTATACAAGACAAACAATTACTCAAAAACAAACATGGGGGAACAGAGGGCTAAATAATGAACATGGAATGGGGGAATTGAAACCAGGTGTGTAAAACAAAGACAAAACAAATGGAAAATGAAAAGTGGATCGGCGATGGCTAGAAGGCCGGTGACGTCGACCACCGAACGCCAGCCGAACAAGGAGAGGGACCGACTTCGGCGGAAGTCGTGGCACTTATCCAGAAGTACTCACAGCTGTAATCTATGCCAAAGGTGCTTTTCCAAAGTATTAACTGTATTTAATTTGAAATACATTTGAAAACAATTCTAAAAACATGTTTTCAATTTATCATTATGGGGTATTGTGTGTAGATGGATGCGAAAAAAATCTATTGAATCAATTTTGAATTCAGGGTGTAACACAACAAAATGTGTAGTAAGTCAAGGGGTATGAATACTTTCTGAAGGCACTGGACCTGGAGACGTGGTTAGTTTGGTTTCTACCCGTTTCTGAGAAGTGGAGAGAAATCTCCAACGACAGGCGGAGAACTGGGAACTGTGTGCGTCTCCAAGTTGAAGGAAGGCAGCACTCTATTCAACACATGTACTCTAAAAAACACACACACGTTGCGTAGACATGCACACAGGCAGGCAGACATGCACGCGCGCACACAGACACACACACACACACTTTCACTTGCACCTTGAGGGCTTACATCAGCACTTAAGTTCGATTTAATATTTCAAGGAATTCTGAGACTCAGTTTTAATAAACCTATGGCGAGCACTATCATATTAAAAGGATAGTTCACCCACATTACAAAACGACCTATTGGTTTCCTTACCCTCTAAGCATTCTAAGGACAAGGTAAAGCAGCAATCCATGCTTTGGTTTAGCATTTATGGCACAAATCCCATTCAAGTCATGGTACCGATATTAGCATTTTTCGTGCATGATGTCCAAATCATCCAGAAGTATCTAAAATTGATTGTGAAGCTTAACAAAGTCACTAATAGATGATCTGAGCATGATGCGTGACAATTGCTAATATCTGTCCCATGAGTTGAATGTGATTTGTGCCACAAATGCTAAAAGGTTAACATGTGGAAACTAAACCAAAGCATGGATTGCTGTCATACCTTGTCCATAGAATGCTTACAGGGTAAGGAAATTAATTAATAGGTGTGTGGAATTGGTTTCCTTCTTAATGCTTTTGAGCCAATCAGTTGTCTTGTGACAAGGTAGGGGTGGTATACAGAAGATAACCCTATTTGGTAAAATACCAAGTCCATATTATGGCAAGAACAGCTCAAATAAGCAAAGAGAAACGACAGTCCATCATTACTTTAAGACATGAAGGTCAGTCAATCCGGAAAATTTCAAGAACTTTGAATGTTTCTTCAAGTACAGTTGAAAAATCATCTCGCTCTATGATGAAACTGGCTCTCATGAGGACCGCCACAGGAAAGGAAGACCCAGAGTTACCTCTGCTGCAGAGGATATGTTCATTGGAGTTAACTGCACCTCAGATTGCAGCCCAAATAAATGCTTCACAGAGTTCAAGTAACAGACACATCTCAACATCAACTGTTCAGAGGATACTGCATGAATCAGGTCTTCATGGTTGAATTGCTGCAAAGAAACCACTACTAAAGGACACCAATAAGAAGAAGAGATTTGCTTGGGCCAAGAAACACAATCAATGAACTTTAGACCAGTGGAAATCTGTCCTTTGGTCTGATGAGTCCAAATTTGAGATCTTTGATTCTAACCGCTGTGTCTTTGTAAGATGATCTCCACGTGTGTGGTTCCCACCGTGAAGCATGGTGGTGGTGTGATGGTGCTTTGCTGGTGACACTGTCTGTGATTTATTTAGAATTCAAGGAACACTTAACCAGCATGGCTACCGCAGCAATACCCAATCCAATCTGGTTTGCACTTATTTTTAAACTAGGCAAGTCAGTTAAGAACAAATTCTTATTTTCAATGATGGTCTAGGAACAGTGGGTTAACTGCCTTGTTCAGGGGAAGAACGACAGATTTTTACCTTGTCAGCTTGGGGATTCGATCTTACAACCGTTCGGTTACAAGTCCAACGCTCTAACCACTAGGCTGCCTGCTGCCCCTTAGAGGGACTATCATTTGTTTTTCAAAAGGACAATGACCCAAAACACACCTCTAGGCTGTGTAAAGGCTATTTGACCAAGAAGGAGAGTGATGGAGTGCTGCATCAGATGACCTGGCCTCCACAATCCCCCGAGCTCAACCCAATGAGTTGGACTGCAGAGTGAAGGAAAAGCAGCAAACAAGTGCTCAGCATATGTGGGAACTCCTTCAAGACTGTTGTCATCAAGGCAAAGGTTGGCTACTTTGTGTGTGTGTGTGTGTGTGTGTGTGTGTGTGTGTGTGTGTGTGTGTGTGTGTGTGAGAGAGAGAGAGCTGTACCACAGTAGACATACTATATTTGTCCCAGCCGGTGTGTTCTGGGGTCACAACCATAACCTGTTTAGGTGTGGCTTTTAGCAGGTCTGGGATCAGGGTTCCACTCATCCCATTACTCTACTGATCCTGTTAGGGGCGTCCATTAGAGGATTAGTTACTGCACGGCCACAGGGTCACTCTGAAGGCAACACACACACACACACACACATATACATGCACGCAGTCACACACACACGGATGCATGCACGTGCACACACGAAGCACACACACACACACGCTCACACACCACAGGGAGGGTTGAAGTGGAGCTTCTCTAAAGGGCCTAAACTTGCAGATGCTCCTCTTTAAACAGGCTGCGACATCGTCACATCAACCCTAAGTAAGCACTTTTTAATGGGCCCTGAAATCCCACACCACCAGGGACCAGTTCAATCACTGGACGTGTTGAGGGAAAGCTGCTGTAACACAAAACAGGTTTCTTTTATCTCTCTGTGAGTTTGTCAAGAGGCTCAAACAGACGTTGATATATCCCACTAGAATCTTGTCCCGGCAACACTTGGGTTTTTTGGCAGCGACGCCCAATGTCATATGGCGCCATCTGAATGTGTGATTATTCCAGGCTTCGATAACGAAGGACTGTTTAGCGCCTGATGCTAATAGGTTATGAGTAAGAGGCCTGGGCCGAGCGCCTGTGCTAACAGAAAAACATGTCGGCGAGCTATTCGGCAATCTGTGTCTCTCTCTGCTCTGGCAAGCCACGATGCCAAGTCACGAATCAGAATTGAACATTTCTAATCTCTGCTGTCAATAAAAGGACGGCTCTAAAATATCCCCTCCAACCATTGGCAGTTTGTACCTTTCAGTCATTGTCATATTTTATATTGGTATCAATAAAATATTACCACAGAAAAAAGGGGGATCCATGAGCCAAAACGACAATTTGAGGGGATAAGTG